>NC_081758.1:664902-747402 GCF_963082965.1 Carassius carassius | reverse complement strand
CTTTATCTTTCGTCAGAATAGTCATTAATCATTCGTAATCATGACTTACTAAATAGACGTAGTTAAACACCTATTACACATATAGTTAATCTTTATTTTTTAGCCTTCATCCCCTAGACCTGAACATTAGCTTATTGAACATTAAGGCCCTTGTTTTACATGATGCAGTGTTAAATGAACACTTGGGAGCCTTGTGTGTGTTGTGTTCTCAAACTGAGTGTGTAGGACAATACTCTGAGCGGTTTTCTTGGTGAAGGTAGTTTGTGCACAGTATTAAATGGAGGAGTGCCGAAGATTGGGGCACATACAGTAATGTTCAAAGATTTGGGACTAATAAAATCATCTGAAGACTGGAGTAATGGCTACTGGAAAAATTAGCTTTGCCAACACAAGAATAAACCACATTTCATTGTGTTAGTATTAATAGAAGTGATTTTAACTCTAATAATTCTTCACAATATTAGTTTTTAATGTACTTTTGATCAAATAAAAACAGACTTGATGAGAATAAGGTTAACAGACTTCTATCAACAACAGATTCAGCCCCAAACTTTTGACCAGCAGGGTTTATTTTACTAATATTTGGTTATTTTACTTTAATCAAGGTCAGCTTTTGTGAGTATTTTGAATTTAATACCAAGAGCATAAGCAGTATTGTTTGGATCATATTTACCAGTGGCAATATTAGTGACTGCCTCCAGGACATTACTGTTGAAAACACTGTACTGAGGAAATATGTACTGATTTACTAATGTGAAGCAATAATGACGATGATAGCACATAATGATATGTGTAAGATGTTCTGAAGAGTGACTTTGATCTTCAGTCTCCTCCTGATAAAAAAACCTGCTTTAAAGTGAGTGTTTCAGCAGAAGATCATTGACCGCTCAGGGTTAGCATGATAGTAATGCATCTGTTTCTCTTCTGTAGGTTGTTGCGATGGTGGGAGCCCATCTCAGTTTTTTGTATAAGGATGAAGAGGAGAGGGGGAAGTTTCTGTCAGTTATCACTGATGCAGAGTGGGGCGTTCAGCTCGGGAAACTCGGGGTCAGTTTCATTATTCAGCCCATGTTTGACAAAAACATGCTTTTTTTTTTTTTTTTTTGGTCATCATTAAATAATCAGTTTTTTTAAACCACACAATATGGCCATAGTTTGTGTCCTTTGACCACTTTTTCCCATGTAGGTCTCCATCCAGTCGGTGTTTAGGCAGTGCGCAGAGACGAAGAGAAACTTGATTCCTACACTTGTGAAGAACAAGAACATCACTCCTGACATCATACTGCATTACTGCAGGCAGGTCAAGTATAACGCTCTCTGAGAGGGTCTGATTTTGTTCTGTAATGTGCAAATCTAAAGGGTTATGAATGGAGCAATTTTTAACACAATATTTAATACTTTCGATGAAGTGTACAAATGCAAATTGCATTGTTTATGCATTACAAAAACAATCTATAATGCATTTGTTCATTTTGTTGTGTATGGTGGTGAAGTGCAGATCCTTTGACACTTAACTCAAACTGTAGTTTAATTTAGTTTATTCATAAAGCACACTTAAAAACTACAGGAGTGCAACCAAAGTGCTGTACAACCAATATAAAACAAAGTAAAACATACCTAGTCAAGACAGACAAAGAGACAAATACAACTTTACACCCTCAAACAGAATTAAACAAAGGATTTAAACAAAGAAAGATCTTGACATTGTTCCAGTGTAGAGAGGTGAGTGCTGGGTAATGTGCTCAGATCAATATTCTGGCTGACACATTTTACACCAACTACAATCAGTGCAGAGATGATTTAGTTAAACCCAGATAAAGTAAGTTGCAGTAATCCAACCTTGAAGTCCTAACTGTAGTAAAGCTGGCTGGATCCTGAAGTTCACTCTTTCACATGTTTTCAGCCGCGGGTGGAAACTGATCTGTGATGAACATGTACAGTAGTTACAGCATGTACGCCTGGAAACTAAAGTTCTATACAAATCCTCAGTGATTTATAGCCTGGAAAGCACACTGTGTGCTTCATTTATAATCACAGCCGTCATTCACTTCAATCTAACAGCTGATAATCAGTGGAGCTCTGGAAGCTGTATGATGAATCTCTTATTTTCACCACGTCTGCACTTTATGAGATGATTCACGAGCGTCTAAAACTGCACTTCACAAAAACTGAATTCTAACCAACTTAAACACCTCTGATTGGCTGCTGCATCAAGAAATCAACAGAAATGTCTGTGATTGGCTACAGTGCTCAATGCTGCAAAAACACTTTCCAGAGTATAGACACAAACACGCGCCAGATTACAGTGTTTCCCACAGACTTAAACTGTGTGTGTGGTGCCACTTCCCCGGGGAATTTACTAGAAAGCCTAACAGGATTTGCATGTTTACTTCAGATTTCTTTAGAGAGAAGTATTATTTTTCCTAGTTTTATTCTGAATAGAGTACTGTGAGCATTAATGAGCCTCCGGCTGTTTCTGTAGCTCAGTAAAAGATACAAACCCTGTAACTGACCGAACATGAAGACAAGTAAACATGCGGCCGGGGAAATATAAGAATATATATATATATATATGCATGTATATGTTATTTATTTAAGTACCAAGAGAAACAAGCATGTTTTATTTGATTGTCTGTCGTTGGAGAGATGTGCGGAGGTGAGGCCAGTCTCATGTTAATCTGGAGAACATCTAGAGTATTATAGCATCCTTCATATCTCCCAAGAGTCTTTAGTTTCATCTGATTTATAGGACAGATAGTTGTGGCGGAGCTGAAGAGTCAGTAATGCTGAATCTGATGTTTCTGATGGACAGACAAATCCGACTTGAATAAAATGGTCTGTATTAGGGCTGTCAAAATTGCTCAAAAATCACGTTCGAATATTCCCTAAAAAAAAAAAAACTCGAATATTCGAACATCTGGTGGCGCATGTTGTCAATGATGCGCATTACGTCAATAACAGGACAAAATAATACAAACAGACATAACTACTTGTATAGATAGTTTATTTAAGTTTAAACATATATGACAACGTATTACCTACACAAAAACAAGGAAATCAACTAATGGCCAAGACTGCAGACCTCACGCTCTCTCTCCTTCACGTTCTCTGCGCATAATGGTTTAAATGAACAAACACATTTTTGTGCAAGCAATTTAAGGTCGCGACTGTTGTCCCAAATATAGCAGGCTTCATTCAGTGATTGAAACAAATATTATTAATATTAATTGAAGTTTTACAGCATATAGAACTGGCATTGAATGCTCCGAGCGAGCTGTGCTGTGGTAAACATGGAACTTTTCCTTGACATGAAACGATAAATAATCAAACCTCGGATCCATTGCTTGACAGAACTCCCCGAAGCCTGTCCCATCCGCGATACTGATCGGTCTCGTGTCCTTACAAATGAACGAAATTATTTTATCCGTTATGGCCTCTTGTCATGTTGCAGACAAAGTGCTTGAGGCGGGCGATGCAAAGTAACTTTAAGTGTCAAGACGTGACTGTTTAGCTGGAGTTCCACACATTATGCCATGCTCATTTGGGTGCACATTTTTGAGATGTGACCTCATGTTGCTAGTGCTCGAATGGTATGCTAACTGTATCTTGAATAGCTTGCATACAACAATCTCGCGGGTCAACAATTTTACCTCATTTTCTCTGCTGCGGTCGAGTTGGGCTCTGCACTTGCTGTCATCTTCCATGAAGACGCGTCAACTTTCAGCAGTGATGCTGTGCCAGACAGTGCGACTCCTGTGAGGCTGTGACCTGTCCCTGAACCCTCAGGCGCTAGCGGCCCACTCGCAAAGCAGACAACCACGCCTCTACTACCGACGGCCTTTTTTCCACACTTTTTTTTTATTCAAATATTAATTTTTACCTTCAAAATTCGTTTTTTAAAAACTATTTGAATACATATTCGAATTTATAATATTTGTTGACAGCCCTAGTCTGTATTGATGTGTTTCTGCGGTTGAAGCATGATGATGTTCAGTCATGTTTGACTAGTGAAGAGGAAGAGATGATTGATTCCTGTTCATCTTCTGTCTAAGAGTCAAGGCTCTGTGTTTGGTCTCTGCAGCACGTTTGGACTGGACAGCGGTTCTGCTATCAATCTGTACATCACCACGCTCCTGCTACAGGAGGACAGGTGGTATGAGATGGAGATTGAAGAAGGTGATGCTAAAGCTAGCCTGCAGTGTTCAGAGTCTCTGCTGGGAAGAGATGAGAAGCTGGAGAGAGCCCTTCAGATCGTCCCCCAGCTCGGCTCCACTAAAGACCTGGTGATCAGTCTCAACACAGCCCTGACCAAGGTCTCGTCACATACACATCTCTGGCTCTCTCTCAGATGTAGTGGTTTACTGTGATGTCACAGTTTGTGCTAATGTGAATGTGATCTGTGCAGCTGAATCCATACAACTACGAGTGGATCGAGAGAGTGCTCCGAACTATTCAGATGGCTGACGAGAGCACGTCCCTGCTTCCCCTCGGTCAGGTCAGTCAGACGCCCGGATGAGCTTCAGCCCCAAACAAACCTTTCTCTAGAATTGAAGTGACTGGGCTACAGACGAAGTCATGTGGTTACAGTTTTATAATTCTCCTTTGATTTGCGCAGGATTTAGCTTCGATGTGATGTATGATTTGTGGTGTGTGTGTGTTATCTTGTATGATGTGTTGTGATGTGTGGTGTGGTGTGTGTTATGTGGTGTGATGTGTGATGTTGTGGTGTGGTGTGGTGTGATGTGATGTGTGGTGTAATGTATGATGTTGTGTGGTGATGTGTGATGTGATGTATGATGTTGTGGTGTGGTGATGTGTGATGTGGTATGATGTGTTGTGATGTGATGTGATGTATGATGTTGTGGTGTGGTGATATGTGGTATGATGTGGTGTGGTGTGGTGATGTGATGTGATGTATGATGTTGTGGTGTGATATGTGGTGTGGTGATGTGTGATGTGGTATGATGTGTTGTGATGTGATGTGATGTATGATGTGGTGATGTGGTATGATGTGTTGTGATGTGATGTATGATGTTGTGGTGTGGTGATGTGTGATGTGGTATGATGTGTTGTGGTGTGGTGATGTGATGTGATGTATGATGTTGTGGTGTGATATGTGGTGTGGTGATATGTGGTATGATGTGTTGTGATGTGATGTATGATGTGGTGATGTGGTGATGTGGTATGATGTGTTGTGATGTGATGTATGATGTTGTGGTGTGGTGATGTGGTATGATGTGTTGTGATGTGATGTATGATGTTGTGGTGTGGTGATGTGTGATGTGGTATGATGTGTTGTGATGTGATGTGATGTATGATGTTGTGGTATGATGTGGTGTGATGTGATGTATGAATCAGAATCAGAATGAGCTTTATTGCCAGGTATGTTCACACATACGAGGAATTTGTTTTCGTGACAGAGCTCCGCAGTGCAACATAACAGCGACAGAACAAAAAACACAATAAGGAATAAAAAATACAAAAAAATACAAATAGGTGGGTAAGGATTGACAATATACAAATTGACAATGTATGGCAGGTATATTAAAATGAGCATTTATGTATGTACATGTATATTATGTGGAAAAATTTTAACTGTACGCTAAGTATGTGTGTTGGATAAATAAGTGTATGTGTATATAAATATAAATATAAGTAGTGTATTGTGTTCCATGTATGTACATGTATATTATGTGGAAAAATTTTAACTGTACGCTAAGTATGTGTGTTGGATAAATAAGTGTATGTGTATATAAATATAAATAGTGTAGTGTGTCCCACAGTTATTATCAGCTGTTCATAAGATGGATTGCCTGAGGGAAGAAACTGTTCCTGTGTCTGGTCGTTCTGGTGCTCAGTGCTCTGTAGCGTCGACCAGATGGCAACAGTTCAAAGAGGGAGTGTGCTGGATGTGAGGGGTCCAGAGTGATTTTAACAGCCCTTTTGCTCACTCTGGATAAGTACAGTTCTTGAATAGATGGGAGAGTTGAACCGATGATTCGCTCAGCAGTCCGGACTACCCTCTGTAGTCTTCTGAGGTCAGATTTAGAAGCTGAGCTGAACCAGACAGTTACTGAAGTGCAGAGGATGGATTCGATGATGGTGGAGTAGAACTGTTTCAGCAGATCCTGTGGCAGGTTAAACTTCCTCAGCTGGCGAAGGAAGTACAACCTCTGCTGGGCCTTTTTCACAATGGAGTCAATGTGAATGTCCCACTTCAGGTCCTGAGAGATAGTGGTGCCCAGGAACCTGAATGACTCCACTGCAGTCACAGTGCTGTTCATGATGGTGAGTGGGGGGAGTGCAGGGGGGTTTCTCCTGAAGTCCACGATCATCTCCACTGTTTTGAGCGTGTTAAGCTCCAGGTTGTTGAGAGTGCACCAGACAGCCAGCTCTTTAACCTCCTGTCTGTAAGCAGACTCGTCACCGTCCTGAATGAGGCCGATGAGTGTGGTGTCGTCTGCAAACTTCAGGAGCTTGACAGAGGGGTCCTTAGATGTGCAGTCATTAGTGTACAAGGAGAAGAGCAGTGGGGAGAGAACACAGCCCTGGGGAGCTCCGGTGCTGATTGTACGGGTGCTGGATGTGTATTTTCCCAGCCTCACTAGCTGCTGCCTGTCTGTCAGGAAGCTGTTGATCCACTGACAGACGGAGGTGGGCACGGAGAGCTGAGTTAGTTTGGGCAGGAGGAGGTTTGGGATGATCGTGTTGAAGGCAGAGCTGAAGTCCACAAACAGGATCCTCCCATAAGTCCCCGGTCTGTCTAGGTGTTGCAGAACATAATGCATTCCGATGTTTACTGCATCGTCCACAGACCTGTTTGCTCTGTAGGCAAACTGAAGAGGATCTAGCAAGTGTCCAGTGATGTCTTTCAGGTGGGCCAGCACCAGTTTTTCAAATGACTTCATGACTACAGACGTTAGAGCCACAGGCCTGTAGTCATTTAGTCCTGTAATTTTGGATTTCTTTGGGATGGGGATGATGGTGGAGCGTTTGAAGCATGAAGGGACTTCGCACAGCTCCAGCGATCTGTTGAAGATCTTTGTGAAGATGGGGGCCAGCTGGTCAGCACAGGATTTCAGACAGGCTGGTGTAACGCAATCTGGGCCTGGTGCTTTTTTCCTTTTCTGCTTCCTGAAGACCTGGCGCACCGCATCCTCGCTGATCTGTATTGCAGGTGTGGGGGAGAGGGGGGATGCAGGAGGTGTGAATGGTGAATGATGTTGTGATGTGGTGTGATGTGATGTATGATGTTGTGGTGTGTTGATGTGTGATGTGATGTGTGTGATGTATGTGATGTGATGTATGATGTTGTGGTGTGGTGATGTGTGATGTGATGTGATGTGTGTGGTGTGATGTGTTGTGGTGTGTGTGGTGTGGTGTGTGTGATGTGATGTGATGTATAATGTTGTGGTGTGGTGATGTGTGTGATGTGTGTGATGTGATGTATGATGTTGTGGTGTGGTGATGTGTGTGTGGTGTGATGTGTTGTGGTGTGTGTGATGTGGTGATGTGTGTGATATGATGTGATGTATGATGTTGTGGTGTGGTGATGTGTGTGATGTGTATGATGGTGTGGTGTGTGTGGTGTGATGTGTTGTGGTGTGTGTGATGTGGTGATGTGTGTGATGTGATGTGATGTGATGTATGATGTTGTGGTGTGGTGATGTGTGTGATGTGTGGTGTGGTGTGATGTGTGTGATGTAATGTATGATGTTGTGGTGTGATGTGTGTGATGTGATGTATGATGTGTATGATGTTGTGGTGTGATGTGTGATGTGATGTGATGTATGATGTTGTGGTGTGGTGATATGTGATGTGATGTGGTGTGGTGTGATGTGATGTGTGTGATGTTGTGGTGATGTGTGTGATGTGATGTATAATGTTGTGGTGTGGTGATGTGTGTGTGATGTCATGTATGATGTTGTGGTGTGGTGATGTGTGTGATGTGATGTATGATGTTGTGGTGTGATGTGTGTGATGTATGATGTTGTGGTGATGTGATGTATGATGTGATGTGGTGTGTGTGATGTGATGTGATGTGATGTGATGTGATGTGTGTGATGTGATGTGATGTATTATGTTGTGGTGGTGTGGTGATGTGTGTGTGATGTATGATGTTGTGGTGTGGTGATGTGTGTGATGTGATGTGACGTATGATGTTGTGGTGTGGTGATGTGTGTGATGTGATGTATGATGTTGTGGTGTGATGTATGATGTTGTGGTGTGTTGTGGTGATGTGTGTGATTTGATGTATGATGATGTGATGTATGATGTTGTGCTGTGGTGATGTGTGTGATGTGATGTATGATGTTGTGGTGTGATGTATGATGTTGTGGTGTGGTGATGTGTGTGATGTGATGTATGATGTTGTGGTGTGGTGATGTGTGTGATGTTGTGGTGTGATGTGATGTATGATGTTGTGGTGTGGTGATGTGATGTGATGTATGATGTTGTGGTGTGGTGATGTTGTGGTGATGTGATGTGGTGTGTGTGATGTGATGTATGATGTTGTGGTGCGGTAATGTGTGTGATGTGATGTATGATGTTGTGGTGCGGTGATGTGTGTGATGTGATGTATGATGTTGTGGTGTGGTGATGGATGTGATGTGATGTGATGTATGATGTTGTGGTGTGGTGATGTGTGTGATGTGATGTATGATGTTGTGGTGTGATGTGTGATGTGGTGTGATGTGTGTGATGTGATGTATGATGTTGTGGTGTGATGTGATGTGTGATGTGGTGTGATGTGTGTGATGTGATGTATGATGTGGTGTGGTGATGTGATGTGATGTATGATGTTGTGGTGCGGTGATGTGTGTGATGTGATGTATGATGTTGTGGTGTGGTGATGTGTGTGATGTATGATGTTGTGGTGTGGTGATGTGATGTATGATGTTGTGGTGTGATGTGTGATGTGGTGTGATGTGTGTGATGTGATGTATGATGTTGTGGTGTGATGTGTGATGTGGTGTGATGTGTGTGATGTGATGTGACGTATGATGTTGTGGTGTGGTGATGTGTGTGATGTGATGTATGATGTTGTGGTGTGATGTATGATGTTGTGGTGTGATGTGTGTGATGTGATGTATGATGTTGTGGTGATGTGTGTGATTTGATGTATGATGATGTGATGTATGATGTTGTGGTGTGGTGATGTGTGTGATGTGATGTATGATGTTGTGGTGTGATGTATGATGTTGTGGTGTGGTGATGTGTGTGATGTGATGTATGATGTTGTGGTGTGGTGATGTGTGTGATGTGATGTATGATGTTGTGGTGTGGTGATGTGTGTGATGTTGTGGTGTGATGTGATGTATGATGTTGTGGTGTGGTGATGTGATGTGATGTATGATGTTGTGGTGTGGTGATGTTGTGGTGATGTGATGTGATGTGGTGTGTGTGATGTGATGTATGATGTTGTGGTGCGGTAATGTGTGTGATGTGATGTATGATGTTGTGGTGCGGTGATGTGTGTGATGTGATGTATGATGTTGTGGTGTGGTGATGGATGTGATGTGATGTGATGTATGATGTTGTGGTGTGGTGATATGTGATGTGATGTGGTGTGGTGTGATGTGATGTGTGTGATGTTGTGGTGATGTGTGTGATGTGATGTATAATGTTGTGGTGTGGTGATGTGTGTGATGTCATGTATGGTGGTGTGGTGATGTGTGTGATGTGATGTATGATGTTGTGGTGTGATGTGTGTGATGTATGATGTTGTGGTGATGTGATGTATGATGTGATGTGGTGTGTGTGATGTGATGTGATGTGATGTGATGTGATGTGATGTGTGTGATGTGATGTATTATGTTGTGGTGGTGTGGTGATGTGTGTGTGATGTATGATGTTGTGGTGTGGTGATGTGTGTGATGTGATGTGACGTATGATGTTGTGGTGTGGTGATGTGTGTGATGTGATGTATGATGTTGTGGTGTGATGTATGATGTTGTGGTGTGATGTGTGTGATGTGATGTATGATGTTGTGGTGATGTGTGTGATTTGATGTATGATGATGTGATGTATGATGTTGTGCTGTGGTGATGTGTGTGATGTGATGTATGATGTTGTGGTGTGATGTATGATGTTGTGGTGTGGTGATGTGTGTGATGTGATGTATGATGTTGTGGTGTGGTGATGTGTGTGATGTTGTGGTGTGATGTGATGTATGATGTTGTGGTGTGGTGATGTGATGTGATGTATGATGTTGTGGTGTGGTGATGTTGTGGTGTGGTGATGTGATGTGATGTGGTGTGTGTGATGTGATGTATGATGTTGTGGTGCGGTAATGTGTGTGATGTGATGTATGATGTTGTGGTGCGGTGATGTGTGTGATGTGATGTATGATGTTGTGGTGTGGTGATGTGATGTGATGTATGATGTTGTGGTGTGGTGATGTGTGTGATGTGATGTATGATGTTGTGGTGTGATGTGTGATGTGGTGTGATGTGTGTGATGTGATGTATGATGTTGTGGTGTGATGTGATGTGTGATGTGGTGTGATGTGTGTGATGTGATGTATGATGTGGTGTGGTGATGTGATGTGATGTATGATGTTGTGGTGCGGTGATGTGTGTGATGTGATGTATGATGTTGTGGTGTGGTGATGTGTGTGATGTATGATGTTGTGGTGTGGTGATGTGATGTATGATGTTGTGGTGTGATGTGTGATGTGGTGTGATGTGTGTGATGTGATGTATGATGTTGTGGTGTGATGTGTGATGTGGTGTGATGTGTGTGATGTGATGTGACGTATGATGTTGTGGTGTGGTGATGTGTGTGATGTGATGTATGATGTTGTGGTGTGATGTATGATGTTGTGGTGTGATGTGTGTGATGTGATGTATGATGTTGTGGTGATGTGTGTGATTTGATGTATGATGATGTGATGTATGATGTTGTGGTGTGGTGATGTGTGTGATGTGATGTATGATGTTGTGGTGTGATGTATGATGTTGTGGTGTGGTGATGTGTGTGATGTGATGTATGATGTTGTGGTGTGGTGATGTGTGTGATGTGATGTATGATGTTGTGGTGTGGTGATGTGTGTGATGTTGTGGTGTGATGTGATGTATGATGTTGTGGTGTGGTGATGTGATGTGATGTATGATGTTGTGGTGTGGTGATGTTGTGGTGATGTGATGTGATGTGGTGTGTGTGATGTGATGTATGATGTTGTGGTGCGGTAATGTGTGTGATGTGATGTATGATGTTGTGGTGCGGTGATGTGTGTGATGTGATGTATGATGTTGTGGTGTGGTGATGGATGTGATGTGATGTGATGTATGATGTTGTGGTGTGGTGATGTGTGTGATGTGATGTATGATGTTGTGGTGTGATGTGTGTGATGTGATGTATGATGTTGTGGTGTGATGTGATGTGTGATGTGGTGTGATGTGTGTGATGTGATGTATGATGTGGTGATGTGATGTGATGTATGATGTTGTGGTGCGGTGATGTGTGTGATGTGATGTATGATGTTGTGGTGTGGTGATGTGTGTGATGTGATGTGATGTATGATGTTGTGGTGTGGTGATGTGATGTATGATGTTGTGGTGTGATGTGTGATGTGGTGTGATGTGTGTGATGTGATGTATGATGTTGTGGTGTGATGTGTGATGTGGTGTGATGTGTGTGATGTGATGTATGATGTGGTGTGGTGATGTGATGTGATGTATGATGTTGTGGTAAGGTGATGTGTGTGTGATGTGATGTGATGTATGATGTTGTGGTGTGATGTGTATGATGTTGTGGTGTGACGTGTGATGTGATGTATGTTGTTGTGGTGTGGTGATATGTGATGTGTGTGATGTTGTGGTGTGGTGATGTGTGTGATGTGATGTATGATGTTGTGGTGTGATGTGTGTGATGTGATGTGATGTGATGTATGATGTTGTGGTGTGGTGATGTGTGTGATGTGATGTATGATGTTGTGGTGTGATGTGTGTGATGTATGATGTTGTGGTGTGGTGATGTGTGTGATGTGATGTGATGTGACGTATGATGTTGTGGTGATGTGTGTGATGTGATGTATGATGTTGTGATGTGTGTGATGTGATGTATGATGTTGTGATGTATGATGTTGTGGTGTGGTGATGTGTGTGATGTATGATGTTGTGGTGTGGTGATGTGTGTGATGTGATGTGACGTATGATGTTGTGGTGTGGTGATGTGTGTGATGTGATGTATGATGTTGTGGTGTGATGTGTGTGATGTGATGTATGATGTTGTGGTGTGGTGATGTGTGTGATGTGATGTATGATGTTGTGATGTGGTGATATGTGATGTGATGTGGTGTGGTGTGATGTGTGTGATGTTGTGGTGATGTGTGTGATGTAATGTATGATGTTGTGGTGTGGTGATGTGTGTGATGTGATGTATGATGTTGTGGTGTGGTGTTGTGTGTGATGTATGATGTTGTGGTGTGATGTGTGTGATGTGGTGTGATGTGTGTGATGTGATGTATGATGTGGTGTGGTGATGTGATGTATGATGTTGTGGTGCGGTGATGTGTGTGATGTGATGTATGATGTTGTGGTGATGTGTGTGATGTGATGTGATGTATGATGTTGTGGTGTGGTGATGTGTGTGATGTGATGTATGATGTTGTGGTGTGATGTGATGTGATGTGATGTATGATGTTGTGGTGTGGTGATGTGTGTGATGTGATGTATGATGTTGTGGTGTGATGTGTGTGATGTATGATGTTGTGGTGTGGTGATGTGTGTGATGTGATGTGATGTGACGTATGATGTTGTGGTGATGTGTGTGATGTGATGTATGATGTTGTGATGTGTGTGATGTGATGTATGATGTTGTGATGTATGATGTTGTGGTGTGGTGATGTGTGTGATGTATGATGTTGTGGTGTGGTGATGTGTGTGATGTATGATGTTGTGGTGTGGTGATGTATGTGATGTGACGTATGATGTTGTGGTGTGGTGATGTGTGTGATGTGATGTATGATGTATGATGTTGTGGTGTGATGTGATGTGATGTGATGTATGATGTTGTGGTGTGGTGATGTGTGTGATGTGATGTATGATGTTGTGGTGTGGTGATATGTGATGTGATGTGGTGTGGTGTGATGTGATGTGTGTGATGTTGTGGTGATGTGTGTGATGTAATGTATGATGTTGTGGTGTGGTGATGTGTGTGATGTGATGTATGATGTTGTGGTGTGGTGTTGTGTGTGATGTATGATGTTGTGGTGTGATGTGTGTGATGTGATGTGTGATGTGGTGTGATGTGTGTGATGTGATGTATGATGTGGTGTGGTGATGTGATGTGATGTATGATGTTGTGGTGCGGTGATGTGTGTGATGTGATGTATGATGTTGTGGTGATGTGTGTGATGTGATGTGATGTATGATGTTGTGGTGTGGTGATGTGATATATGATGTTGTGGTGTGATGTGTGTGATGTGATGTATGATGTGGTGTGGTGATGTGATGTGATGTATGACGGTGTGGTGATGTGTGTGATGTGATGTGATGTATGATGTTGTGGTGTGATGTGTATGATGTTGTGGTGTGACGTGTGATGTGATGTATGTTGTTGTGGTGTGGTGTGATGTGATGTGTGTGATGTTGTGGTGTGGTGATGTGTGTGATGTGATGTATGATGTTGTGGTGATGTGTGTGATGTGATGTATGATGTTGTGGTGTGGTGATGTGATGTGATGTATGATGTTGTGGTGTGATGTGTGTGATGTGATGTATGATGTTGTGGTGTGGTGATGTGATGTGTGTGATGTGATGTGATGTATGATGTTGTGGTGTGATGTGTGTGATGTGATGTGATGTATGATGTTGTGGTGTGGTGATGTGTGTGATGTATGATGTTGTGGTGTGGTGATGTGTGTGATGTGATGTGACGTATGATGTTGTGGTGTGGTGATGTGTGTGATGTGATGTATGATGTTGTGGTGTGATGTGGTGTGATGTGTGTGATGTGATGTATGATGTTGTGGTGTGGTGATGTGTGTGATGTATGATGTGGTGTGGTGATGTGTGTGATGTGATGTATGATGTTGTGGTGTGATGTATGATGTTGTGGTGATGTGTGTGATGTGATGTGTTGTGGTGATGTGTGTGATGTGATGTGATGTGATGTATGATGTTGTGGTGTGGTGATGTGTGTGATGTGATGTATGATGTTGTGGTGTGGTGATGTGTGTGATGTGATGTATGATGTTGTGGTGTGATGTGTGTGATGTGATGTGATGTATGATGTTGTGGTGTGGTGATGTGTGTGATGTGATGTATGATGTTGTGGTGTGATGTGTGTGATGTGATGTATGATGTTGTGTTGTGGTGATGTGTTTGATGTGATGTATGATGTTGTGGTGTGATGTGTGTGATGTGATGTATGATGTTGTGGTGTGGTGATGTGTGTGATGTGATGTATGATGTTGTGGTGTGGTGATGTGTGTGATGTATGATGTTGTGGTGTGGTGATGTGTGTGATGTGATGTATGATGTTGTGGTGTGATGTGATGTGATGTATGATGTTGTGGTGTGATGTGTGTGATGTGATGTATGATGTTGTGGTGTGATGTGATGTGATGTATGATGTTGTGGTGTGATGTGTGTGATGTGATGTGATGTATGATGTTGTGGTGTGGTGATGTGTGGGATGTATGATGTTGTGGTGTGGTGATGTGTGTGATGTGATGTGACATATGATGGTGTGGTGATGTGTGTGATGTGATGTGACATATGATGGTGTGGTGATGTGTGTGATGTGATGTATGATGTTGTGGTGTGATGTGTGTGATGTGATGTGTGATGTGAAGTGATGTATGATGTTGTGGTGTGGTGATGTGTGTGATGTGATGTATGATGTTGTGGTGTGATGTGATGTATGATGTTGTGGTGTGGTGATGTGTGTGATGTATGATGTTGTGGTGTGGTGATGTGATGTGATGTGACGTATGATGTTGTGATGTATGATGTGTGTGATGTGAAGTGATGTATGATGTTGTGGTGTGGTGATGTGTGTGATGTATGATGTTGTGGTATGATGTGTGTGATGTGATGTGTGTGATGTTGTGGTGTGGTGATGTGTGGGATGTATGATGTTGTGGTGTGGTGATGTGATGTGATGTGACGTATGATGTTGTGGTGTGGTGATGTGATGTGATGTGACGTATGATGTTGTGGTGTGGTGATGTGATGTGATGTGACGTATGATGTTGTGGTGTGGTGATGTGTGTGGTGTGATGTGATGTATGATGTTGTGGTGTGGTGATGTGTGTGATGTATGATGTTGTGGTGTGGTGATGTGTGTTATGTGATGTGACGTATGATGTTGTGGTGTGGTGATGTGTGTGATGTGATGTATGATGTTGTGGTGTGATGTGGTGTGATGTGTGTGATGTGATGTATGATGTTGTGGTGTGGTGATGTGTGTGATGTATGATGTTGTGGTGTGGTGATGTGTGTGATGTGATGTGACGTATGATGTTGTGGTGTGGTGATGTGTGTGATGTGATGTATGATGTTGTGGTGTGATGTGTGTGATGTGATGTATGATGTTGTGATGTATGATGTTGTGGTGTGGTGATGTGTGTGATGTGATGTATGATGTTGTGGTGATGTGTGTGATGTGATGTGATGTGATGTGATGTGATGTATGATGTTGTGGTGTGGTGATGTGTGTGATGTTGTGGTGTGATATGTGATGTGATGTATGATGTTGTGGTGTGGTGATATGTGATGTGATGTGGTGTGATGTGATGTGTGTGATGTATGATGGTGTGGTGATGTGTGTGATGTGATGTGATGTGATGTATGATGGTGTGGTGTGGTGTGGTGTGATATGATGTGATGTATGATATGTGATGTGTGTGTGGTGTATGATGTTGTGGTGTTGTGATGTATGATGTGGTGTGCTATGATGTGTTGCAGGGATGGAAATTAGCGGGTAAACTCGCTTCACCTACCAGCCACTGTGGCGGATAATTGAAAATAGCATACTGTTTCACCCAGCCGGTGGGAAAAAAGTTAATTTCCATCCCTGGTGTGTAAAACACGCAATATCATCTGTGTAATATCATCTGAAGCAGCTCCGTGGAGAAAGGCGGTGTAAACCGAGCTCAAAACTGCGGCGTTGTTCCCAGTGCAGTGTTTGCAGCTGAAGTTAGTGCCGCTGGCGGAGTGATATATTGGTTGGTTATTTACAGTATGTTTTATAGCATGCACTCATGATATACAAGATCGTGTGAAGAGTTGAATTTGTTATTGCGCACAAGTTTCCGCATACTGTCAGGTCTCTGTCAGACCCCGGTAAGTTCATTTTGCTCCAGCATTCTGCAACATTTTAGATTCTTCAAGTACTTTTTCAGAAGTTAGCTCTGTGGCCAGTAGGCTAAGTCAACCCTTTACATTGCGACTCTTCCTTCTGGCTACTAAATGATCTCTAATATCGAAGACAATGGCTAATAAATTCTCTGATTTTACTCGCCAGTGTGTTAGTTGGAGGCTAAGTTTAGCACAGATATTTTCACTCGCAAACACTCTCTGACTCTCCGTCAGACGATCTGTGCTTTTTTTTTCCTCAATGACTCCAAACAACGCACCTGTATAATGTACCGTGAACTCTAGTGTTACGGCGCACAAATCGCCGTCGCTCTCTCACTCACAGAGAGAGAGAGAGGGGATTGACGTGCTACATTTAAACAATATTATTTGTTGTATTTTCCTGTCTAAATAAAGGCGTGCCTATAGACTTCAGATCTTAAGAACAGCTGGGTTTTCCGGTAGTGGGTGGAGTTAATGCGCGAAAGGCAATCTCATTGGCTGGCGCTCACCTATTATCGTCCCTGTTTTGATTTCAGCAAATCAGTTCGAATGAACACACAAAACCTGATTAATATTCATAAATCCAGCAGCTCATTAATCCTTAGTGTGTTTTATAGTTTTTATTAGTAGGATTCGTATTAATATTATTATCTTATCAGGAGTTTTGCAAGTTTTTTCCCCAAAAGTATTATTATTATTTTTTTTATTTTTTTTTTTTTTACAGAAACATTGAATGACCAAAAAAGCACCACCACCGGTCCAGTTAAAATGTTCAGTTAAAAGGACTTATAATCATTCAAACATGATTATCAAGTTTACTTCTACTTACTAAAGTTTTATTGTTAAATTATACTTGATTATTATAAAGCTTAACTGACTGGCCAGTAAACTAAAATAATTACCAGCCAATGGCGATTCAATTGCCAAAGTGTCCGTAGGCGTAGAGGGTTGTAAGTTATGTAGAAACAACATTGTATCACTACACACGTTTGACAGCTCTGGCGTGATGAGACGCATAAAACGATGTATTAAAAACGCTCTGCGCTTGTTTGTCGATGTCAATCTCAATGTCACCTTTATTTATATAGCGCTTTAAACAAAATACATTGCGTCAAAGCAACTGAACAACATTCATTAGGAAAACAGTGTCAATAATGCAAAGATGATAGTTAAAGGCAGTTCATCATTGGATTCAGTTATGTCATCTCTGTTCAGTTAAATAGTGTCTGTCCATTTATTTGCAATCAAGTCAACGATATCGCTGTAGATGAAGTGTCCCCAACTAAGCAAGCCAGAGGCGACTGCGGCAAGGAACCGAAACTCCATCGGTGACAGAATGGAGAAAAAAACCTTGGGAGAAACCAGGCTCAGTTGGGGAGCCAGTTCTCCTCTGACCAGACGAAACCAGTAGTTCAATTCCAGGCTGCAGCAAAGTCAGATTGTGCAGAAGAATCATCTGTTTCCTGTGGTCTTGTCCTGGTGCTCCTCTGAGACAAGGTCTTTACAGGGGATCTGTATCTGGGGCTCTAGTTGTCCTGGTCTCCGCTGTCTTTCAGGGATGTAGAGGTCCTTTCTAGGTGCTGATCCAGCATCTGGTCTGGATACGTACTGGATCCGGGTGACTGCAGTGACCCTCTGATCTGGACACAGACTGGATCTGGTGGCCACGGTGACCTCGGAACAAGAGAGAAACAGACAAGTATTAGCGTAGATGCCATTCTTCTAATGATGTAGCAAGTACATAGGTTGTTATGGGAAGTGTTTCCGGTTCCGGTTTACCTAATTAATGCAGCCTAAAAATCCTTTAACGGATTTGGATAATAAAAGCATATTAGTATGTTATGTGTATGCCAGGTTAAAGAGATGGGTCTTTAATCTAGATTTAAACTGCAAGAGTGTGTCTGCCTCCCGAACAATGTTAGGTAGGTTATTCCAGAGTTTGGGCGCCAAATAGGAAAAGGATCTGCCGCCTGCAGTTGATTTTGATATTCTAGGTATTATCAAATTGCCTGAGTTTTGAGAACGTAGCGGACGTAGAGGATTATAATGTAAAAGGAGCTCATTCAAATACTGAGGTGCTAAACCAATCAGGGCTTTATAAGTAATAAGCAATATTTTAAAATCTATGCGATGCTTGATAGGGAGCCAGTGCAGTGTTGACAGGACCGGGCTAATATGGGCATACTTCCTGGTTCTAGTAAGAACTCTTGCTGCTGCATTTTGGACTAGCTGTAGTTTGTTTACTAAGCGTGCAGAACAACCACCCAATAAAGCATTACAATAATCTAACCTTGAGGTCATAAATGCATGGATTAACATTTCTGCATTTGACATTGAGAGCATAGGCCGTAATTTAGATATATTTTTGAGATGGAAAAATGCAGTTTTACAAATGCTAGAAACGTGGCTTTCTAAGGAAAGATTGCGATCAAGTAGCACACCTAGGTTCCTAACTGATGACGAAGAATTGACAGAGCAACCATCAAGTCTTAGACAATGTTCTAGGTTATTACAAGCGGAGTTTTTAGGTCCTATAATTAACACCTCTGTTTTTTCAGAATTTAGCAGTAAGAAATTACTCGTCATCCAGTTTTTTATATCGACTATGCAATCCATTAGTTTTTCAAATTGGTGTGTTTCACCGGGCTGCGAAGAAATATAGAGCTGAGTATCATCAGCATAACAGTGAAAGCTAACACCATGTTTCCTGATGATATCTCCCAAGGGTAACATATAAAGCGTGAAGAGTAGCGGCCCTAGTACTGAGCCTTGAGGTACTCCATACTGCACTTGTGATCGATAGGATACATCTTCATTCACTGCTAAGAACTGATGGCGGTCATATAAGTACGATTTAAACCATGCTAATGCACTTCCACTGATGCCAACAAAGTGTTCAAGTCTATGCAAAAGAATGTTGTGGTCAATTGTGTCAAACGCAGCACTAAGATCCAATAAAACTAATAGAGAGATACACCCACGATCAGATGATAAGAGCAGATCATTTGTAACTCTAAGAAGAGCAGTCTCAGTACTATGATACGGTCTAAATCCTGACTGGAAATCCTCACATATACCATTTTTCTCTAAGAAGGAATATAATTGTGTGGATACCACCTTTTCTAGTATCTTGGACAGAAAAGGGAGATTCGAGATTGGTCTATAATTAACTAGTTCTTTGGGGTCAAGTTGTGGTTTTTTGATGAGAGGCTTAATAACAGCCAGTTTGAAGGTTTTGGGGACATGTCCTAATGACAATGAGGAATTAATAATAGTCAGAAGAGGATCTATGACTTCTGGAAGCACCTCTTTCAGGAGCTTAGATGGTATAGGGTCTAACATACATGTTGTTGGTTTAGATGATTTAACAAGTTTATACAATTCTTCCTCTCCTATGGTAGAGAATGAGTGGAACTGTTCCTCAGGGGGTCTATAGTGCACTGTCTGATGTGATACTGTAGCTGACGGCTGAATGGTTGCAATTTTATCTCTAATAGTATCGATTTTAGAAGTAAAGTAGTTCATAAACTCATTACTGCTGTGGTGTTGGGAAATGTCAACACTTGTTGAGGCTTTATTTTTCGTTAATTTAGCCACTGTATTGAATAAATACCTGGGGTTATGTTTGTTTTCTTCTAAAAGAGAAGAAAAGTAATCGGATCTAGCAGTTTTTAATGCTTTTCTGTAGGATATGTTACTTTCCCGCCAAGCAATACGAAATACCTCTAGTTTTGTTTTCCTCCAGCTGCGCTCCATTTTTCGGGCTGCTCTCTTTAGGGTGCGAGTATGCTCATTATACCATGGTGTCAAACTGTTTTCCTTAACCTTCCTTAAGCGTAAAGGAGCAACTTTATTTAAAGTGCTAGAAAAGAGAGAGTCCATAGTTTCTGTTACATCATCAAGTTGTTCTGAGGTTTTGGATATGCTAAGGAATTTGGATACATTAGGAAGATAACTTAAAAAGCAGTCTTTTGTGTTAGAAATGATGGTTCTTCCATACTTGTAACAAGAAGTAGAATTTACAATTTTGGCTATATGAATTTTGCAAAGAACTAAATAATGATCTGAGATATCATCACTTGGCTGTATAATTTCAACACCATCAACATCAATTCCATGTGACAGTATTAAATCTAGAGTATGATTTCGACAATGAGTAGGTCCTGAAACGTGTTGTCTAACACCAATAGAGTTCAGAATGTCTATAAATGCTGATCCCAATGCATCGTTTTCATTATCAACATGGATATTAAAATCACCAACTATTAAAACTTTATCTGCAGCCAGAACTAACTCGGATGTAAAATCACCAAACTCTTTAATAAAGTCTGTATGGTGCCCTGGTGGCCTGTATACAGTAGCCAGTACAAACATAACAGGGGATTTATCATTAACATTTGTTTCTCTGGATAATGTTATATGAAGTACCATTACTTCAAACGAGTTATACTTGTAGCCTGCCCTCTGAGAAATCCTGAAAACGTTGTTATAAATTGAAGCAACACCTCCACCTTTGCCTTTTAGACGTGGCTCATGTTTATAACAGTAATCTTGGGGGGTGGACTCATTTAAAATAATGTAATCATCAGGTTTTAGCCAGGTTTCTGTCAAACAGAGTACATCTATATTATGATCAGTGATCATATTATTTACAAAAAGTGTTTTCGTAGAAAGGGATCTGATAATCAGTAAGCCAAGCTTTATCATTTGTTTATCCATATTGCTTCTGTTTTTTATTTGTTGAACCTCAATTAAATTGTTAATCTTAACCTGGTTTGGACGTTTTTTGTATTTTCTAGTTCGGGGAACAGACACAGTCTCTATAGTGTGATATCTAGGTGAAAGAGTCTCTATGTGCTGAGAATTAACTGACCTCTGTGACGGGAGGCAGCTAGCAGACGGTCGGTTTAGCCAGTCTGTCTGCTTCCTGACCTGGGCCCCAGTTAGTCAAGTATAAACACTAAGACTATTTGCCATATTTCTAGAGAGAAGAGTGGCGCCACCCCAGGAGGGATGAAGACCATCTCTTTTAAACAGGTCAGGTCTGCCCCAAAAGCTCGTCCAATTGTCTATGAAACCTATGTTATTCTGTGGGCACCACTTAGACATCCAGCCATTGAGTGATGACAATCTGCTATGCATCTCATCACCACGGTAAGCAGGGAGGGGACCAGAGCATATTACAGTGTCTGACATCGTGCTTGCAAGTTCACACACCTCTTTAATGTTATTTTTAGTGATCTCCGACTGGCGAAGTCGAACATCATTAGCGCCGGCATGAATAACAATCTTACTGTATTTACGTTTAGCATTAGCCAGCACTTTTAAATTTGCCAAGATGTCAGGCGCTCTGGCTCCCGGTAAACATTTGACTATGGTGGCTGGTGTCTCTATATTCACGTTCCGTACAATAGAATCACCAATAACTAGAGCACTTTCATCAGGTTTCTCAGTGGGTGCATCACTGAGTGGGTAGAACCTGTTTAATGTTTTGATCGGAACAGAAGAGCGGTGTTTTGACCCACGACTACGCTGCCTCACCGTCACCCAGTTGCCCTGCTGCTGGGGCTCTGTTTCCGGAACCGAACAATGTACAGGAATCCCTGAGCTAGACGCATCCAAAGCCGTATCTAGAGCCCTAACATTCTTACTGTCCTCAATTAAAGTTTGGATGCGTGTCTCTAATTCTGAAATCTTCTCTGTCAGCCTAACTATTTCCCTGCATTTATCACATGTGAATCCCTCATCAGCGACAGAGATAGATAAACTGTACATGTGGCAAGAGGTGCAAGAAACAATGATAGGAGAAGCCATTACCCACCGTGCTTGATGAAAATTCTTACTGCGGTTGTTTGATGAACTTGTGAAAAACTGGAGCGAGGGAGAGGAGAAAAGAATACAGCGATAGGTTCGAATGAAGACGCTAATGACAAGCTAACGAGTGCTAACGCTTTGCAGGTGTACTGCACTCACGGATATAAATTAAAAGTGAACGATCAAAGTTAATCTGATAAGATTGATCGATAATATCAGAAATATGGTGTGAATTAAGTTATATTTTACCACTTTAAAAAAACAGAGAGTGATAGTAAGATAAAGATTCTAGAGAAAAAAATAAAATAAAAACAGTTACACGGAGCTACAAAATGTTACACAAGGCCAACAGGAAGTAGAGAAAACACTGTCCAACAGCGACACCCGCAGGCAAGAATGTGAATGAGTGCAGGATGGTGTAAAAGTTTGCGAGTCAAGATTTACTTCAGTGATACAGTGTTGAACAGGGGACTTTTCCCCACGTGTTCCCTCAACCACAAAAAAAAATTAAAAAAGAATTCACTTATACAGACAAATACTTGAATCCTTTCCTTTGGAGTTAAATACATTATTAATGTGTACGAAAACAGTGCAGTATCATCCGGTTGGGCTACGGAGCTGAGAGAATGAGCCGCTTCAGCAAGAGTCGGCTGTTTCAAAACCTAGTAAGCTGCCTAGATAGACAACATCTGAGCATCACATGCAGTTACACATTGTCGGTTAAAAACAAGAAATTGGCTGGTAAAAACATTGAGTGGCTGGTAGATTTTGAAATCCAGCAGACACAGTGGCCACTGGTCAAAACAGTTAATTTCCATCCCTGATGTGTTGTGATGTATGATGTTGTGGTGATGTGATGTGATGTGTTGTGATTCGTGATGTGATGTGATGTGATGTGATGTGATGTGATGTGGTGTGATGTTGTGATGTGGTGTGATGTTGTGTTTGGTGTGGTGTAGTGTTTTGATGTGTTATCATGTGTTCTGATGATGTGTTTTGCAGATGGTGGGATTGCTGCAGCATCTGAAGTCACACAGAAGGATCTCTGCTCCCACTGACCTGGAGAGCTCGTATCTCCTGGAGAACGCTCTAGAACCCACGGCTCTGGCTCACACACGCCTGCCCTTTCATCTGCTCTTCCAGAACAACCACGCCTTCTGGAAGATTGTCTGTGTGTATCAGAGACCTGGCTCTGCCGTGTATTTCATCCTGAATGAGTGCCTTATTCTCTGTTGTAATGTGATGTGTCCTCCACAGCTCCAGAACTCAGTGAGGACACTTTACCCACGCTGCTCCTCATCTGTAAACTCATGAAGGTGACACACATGAAGGAGCGTTTCTGTTTCTGCATGCCAGGGTGTTATTATTGTTTAGTTAGTTAGGTGGTGTGTTTAAATCATGTGTTATGTGAATATAATAAACTCATACTAGGGACTAAACCAAATGGAGATGTGTGCAGTGTTTTTCTGGTTTGTTTTCCCCAGGTGAACCCTGATAAGCTGTATGTTCTAGCTGTGAACCATGTGTTCAAGAAGAGTCTGTTGCCTCTGCTGACGGATCCGTCCAAGAGAAGCCTGATGCCTGCTCCCAGTAAAGACTTGTCTCGTGTGACTCAGAGTATCTTTACACACGCTCTGTGCATCCAGAATCTGGAGCTCGCCGCAGCCACGGTCCATAAGATAGCCCAGGAGCTTCCTGCAGGTCAGTCAGGGGTCAGCACCACGCTTCATCACTCTCATGTGTGTGTCATATCAGAATACACACCACTGAACATGTCCTTCACACACGCTGGCACTCATATTCTGTGATGGACCTGAGTGAAGGCAGCACATTACAAATGAAATGAATTATATTTTATTTTTCCGTCTGTCTTTTTTGTAATTGTTTGGTTCCAGGTGCACAGAAGACAGATTTCCTGAAGTTCAGCTTGGAGCTCGTGCACAAGTTACTGCAGTCTGAGACGCTGGAGGTATGCTGGATTCTCAGAGGAAGTAAAATATCATATTGATTTTGGGACACATTATGTATGTAAAACCCTTTGTGCTTTCACTGTGTTCTGTGTGATATTAAACGACTAGAACAAGATCAGGAAACACACGTCTCTTTGTTCCTGCTCAAGTTCATTCATAAATATAAACTCAAATCAAATCTACTGAAAAACACTGCTAATGAAAAGACCAACCAAAAACATTCATAACATAGCATTTAACATTTTTAGATAATGCAAAAAATATTATTTGTTGTTTTTATGAACTCATAGCCCTGAAGATGAGTAATAATCAGTCCTTCGGAGTAAGTGTGTGTAAGAAAGTGGCCTGGGCTTCTGTCTCCTGATGATGGCTAGCTGACGAACGAGTGCAGACTCACACAGAGCATGCTATGTCTAACTGACTCAGAGCATGAAGCAGCTGTGTTATCTAACTGTTGCTGGTGCTGTTTACGGAGAGGAGTGTTTGTGTGTTTCTTCCCCAGGACAGTCTTCAGACTCGAGGTGAAGCTCTGATCTCGAAGCTGCAGCTGCAGTATCAGCGCTCGGCCACAGAGAACGCTCTGCTGTCGTCTCAGCTGGGCTCTCCAGAGCTGCTGAAGCTCACAGGGCTGCCAGCGAGGCTCATCGTGGCTCTGTTTGAGCACAGCTCGGTGCTGGAGCGCATGACAAGCCCTGCTGGACTCCACTACCCCGGTAACACTAGTGCTCTACTGGCACTACACTGTGTCTCTTCATTGGGCTCATACAATCACAGTCAAAACTATTCAGTTATCACTAAAAAACTGTTCTGTTTTCTTTTTTGACCTACAAATGATCATTTGTCACTTTGACAGGCTGTTTAAAATGTATTGTCACAGTCAAAAAAAGAAAGAAAATCAAATAAATAATATTGGGGGTGGGGGGGATCCACAGAAATATTAAGATCAGCTGCAGAGTGTGTGTCTGTGTGTGTGTGTGTGTGTGTGTGTGTGTGTGTGTGTGTGTGTGAGTGTGTAGTCGTTTGTATTTAAACTCTGCTCGTTCTGTAATTGGACAGATATTCACAGCGTGGCCAGAGACATTGCGTCCATCAATGCTGTGGATCTTCTGAAGATCCGGAACATTCTTCTGGAGAAGTGGTTGTGTCAGACAGGACAGTCCAATGGAAAGGTAACACTGCAGAGTCTTCTGAGGAACAAACACATGTATCTGCTGCAGTAGATCTTACTGTTGTCCTGTGTTTACAGAGTAGAGGAACACGGTGATAAACACTTTCATTACATTAAAGTACTTTAATATCTGTTATACAGAGACGAGATGAAAACACCATCTAAACCCTATAGTGTTGTAACAATACCAAAATTATGTTTCGATACCGATACCAAGTCAAGAATTGCGATTTCGATACTTTTTCGATATTTCCTGAAAGGGGAAAATACACTCTCAAATATCAGTTCTAATCATATAACACACTAATAAATGAACATATGAACAGCATATATGTTAAACATTTGAACAAAATATGACATTTAACAATCTAAAAAAACAATTCGAGCAACGACATAAATTAAATTTTAAAAGTGAAAAGTGGAAAGTGAAAGTGAAAGTTTAGCACCATTATCTGTTAGCATAAGAAACGTAAGAGTAATAACTTTATCTTGATTCTGAACTTTGTTTAATATAATCACTGTTCATATTTTTATTCAATGTTTCTGAACTCCAAAGATTAAATATCAAAATATAAATAATATCAATTTAAGCAATGGTATTCAAGGTAAAAAAACAAAACAAAAAAGCAAATAAAATTTAGCAGCAATATATCAGATATTGTAGCTTATTCTGTCAGTTGTGCAACCTTTCCTTTCAGAGGAGAAAACTCAGCCAGTGAGCTTTGAGCGCCATCTTTACTGAGCGCCATCTGTAGTGAGCGCCATCTTTACTGAGCGCCATCTGTAGTGAGCGCCATCTTTACTGAGCGCCATCTGTAGTGAGCGCCATCTTTACTGAGCGCCATCTGTAGTGAGCGTCATCTGTAGTGAGCGCAATCTGTCATCTGTAGTGAGCGCCATCTTTAGTGAGCGCCATCTTTAGTGAGCGCCATCTGTAGTGAGCGCCATCTGTAGTGAGCGCCATCTGTAGTGAGCGCCATCTGTAGTGTGCGCCATCTGTAGTGAGCGCCATCTGTAGTGAGCGCCATCTGTAGTGTGCGCCATCTGTAGTGTGCGCCATCTGTAGTGTGCGCCATCTGTAGTGAGCGCCATCTGTAGTGAGCGCCATCTTTAGTGTGCGCCATCTGTCATCTGTAGTGAGCGCCATCTGTCATCTGTAGTGAGCGCCATCTGTAGTGAGCGCCATCTTTCATCTGTAGTGAGCGCCATCTGTAGTGAGCGCCATCTGTAGTGAGCGCCATCTGTAGTGAGCGGCATCTGTAGTGTGCGCCATCTGTAGTGTGCGCCATCTGTAGTGAGCGCCATCTGTAGTGAGCGCCATCTGAAGTGAGTGCCATCTGTCATCTGTAGTGAGCACCATCTGTAGTGTGCGCCATCTTTACGGAGCGCCATCTGTAGTGAGCGCCATCTTTAGTGTGCGCCATCTGTCATCTGTAGTGAGCGCAATCTGGCATCTGTAGTGAGCTATCTGTAGTGAGCGCCATCTGTAGTGAGCGCCATCTTTACTGAGCGCCATCTGTCATCTGTAGTGAGCGCCATCTGTCATCTGTAGTGAGCGCCATCTGTCATCTGTAGTGAGCGCCATCTGTAGTGAGCGCCATCTGTAGTGAGCGCCATCTGTAGTGTGCGCCATCTGTAGTGTGCGCCATCTGTAGTGAGCACCATCTGTAGTGAGCGCCATCTGTAGTGAGCGCCATCGGTAGTGAGCGCCATCGGTAGTGAGCGCCATCGGTAGTGAGCGCCATCGGTAGTGAGCGCCATCTGTAGTGAGCGCCATCTGTAGTGAGCGCCATCGGTAGTGAGCGCCATCTGTCATTTGTAGTGAGCGTCATCTGTAG
Source organism: Carassius carassius (assembly GCF_963082965.1). Taxonomy (NCBI): domain Eukaryota; kingdom Metazoa; phylum Chordata; class Actinopteri; order Cypriniformes; family Cyprinidae; genus Carassius; species Carassius carassius. The sequence goes on along the minus strand of NC_081758.1, from coordinate 720,305 downwards.
TGAGCGCCATCTTTAGTGAGCGCCATCTGTAGTGAGCGCCATCTGTAGTGAGCGCCATCTGTAGTGTGCGCCATCTGTAGTGTGCGCCATCTGTAGTGTGCGCCATCTGTAGTGTGCGCCATCTGTAGTGAGCGCCATCTGTAGTGTGCGCCATCTGTAGTGTGCGCCATCTGTAGTGAGCGCCATCTGTAGTGAGCGCCATCTTTAGTGTGCGCCATCTGTCATCTGTAGTGAGCGCCATCTGTCATCTGTAGTGAGCGCCATCTGTAGTGAGCGCCATCTTTCATCTGTAGTGAGCGCCATCTGTAGTGAGCGCCATCTGTAGTGAGCGCCATCTGTAGTGAGCGCCATCTGTAGTGAGCGCCATCTGTAGTGTGCGCCATCTGTAGTGTGCGCCATCTGTAGTGAGCGCCATCTGAAGTGAGTGCCATCTGTCATCTGTAGTGAGCACCATCTGTAGTGTGCGACATCTTTACTGAGCGCCATCTGTAGTGAGCGCCATCTTTAGTGTGCGCCATCTGTCATCTGTAGTGAGCGCAATCTGGCATCTGTAGTGAGCTATCTGTAGTGAGCGCCATCTGTAGTGAGCGCCATCTTTACTGAGCGCCATCTGTCATCTGTAGTGAGCGCCATCTGTCATCTGTAGTGAGCGCCATCTGTCATCTGTAGTGAGCGCCATCTGTAGTGAGCGCCATCTGTAGTGAGCGCCATCTGTAGTGTGCGCCATCTGTAGTGAGCGCCATCTGTAGTGAGCGCCATCTGTAGTGAGCGCCATCGGTAGTGAGCGCCATCTGTAGTGAGCGCCATTGGTAGTGAGCGCCATCTGTCATTTGTAGTGAGCGCCATCTGTAGTGAGCGCCATCTGTAGTGAGCGCCATCTGTAGTGAGCGCCATCTGCAGTGAGTGCCATCTGTAGTGAGTGCCATCTGTCATCTGTAGTGAGCGCCATCGGTAGTGAGTGCCATCTGTAGTGAGTGCCATCTGTAGTGAGCGCCATCTGTCATCTGTAGTGAGCGCCATCGGTAGTGAGCGCCATCGGTAGTGAGCGCCACCGGTAGTGAGCGCCATCTGTCATTTGTAGTGAGCGTCATCTTTAGTGTGTGCCATCTGTAGTGAGCGTCATCTGTAGTGAGCGCCATCTGTCATCTGTAGTGAGCGCCATCTTTAGTGTGCGCCATCTGTAGTGAGCGCCATCTGTCATTTGTAGTGAGCGTCATCTGTAGTGAGCGCCATCTTTAGTGTGTGCCATCTGTAGTGAGCGCCATCTGTAGTGTAGTGAGCGTCATCTGTAGTGAGCGCCATCTTTAGTGTGCGCCATCTGTAGTGAGCGCCATCTGTAGTGAGCGCCATCTGTAGTGAGCGCCATCTGTCATCTTTAGTGTGCGCCATCTGTAGTGAGCGCCATCTGTAGTGAGCGCCATCTGTAGTGAGCGCCATCTTTACTGAGCGCCATCTGTAGTGAGCGCCATCTTTAGTGTGCGCCATCTGTAGTGAGCGTCATCTGTAGTGAGCGCCATCTGTCATCTGTAGTGAGCGCCATCTGTAGTGAGCGCCATCTGTCATCTGTAGTGAGCGCCATCTTTAGTGTGCGCCATCTGTGGTGTGCGCCATCTGTGGTGTGCGCCATCTGTAGTGAGCGCCATCTGTAGTGAGCGCCATCTGTCATCTGTAGTGAGCGCCATCTGTAGTGTGCGCCATCTGTAGTGAGCGCCATCTGTAGTGAGCGCAATCTGTCATCTGTAGTGAGCGTCATCTGTAGTGAGCGCCATCTTTAGTGTGCGCGATCTGTAGTGAGCGCCATCTGCCATCTGTAGTGAGCGCCATCTGTAGTGAGCGCCATCTGTAGTGAGCTTCATCTGTATTGAGCGCCATCTGTCATCTGTAGTGAGCGTCATCTGTAGTGAGCGTCATCTTTAGCGTGCGCCATCTGTAGTGAGCGCCATCTGTAGTGAGCGCCATCTGTAGTGAGCGTCATCTGTAGTGAGCGCCATCTGTCATCTGTAGTGTGCGCCATCTGTCATCTGTAGTGAGCGTCATCTGTAGTAAGCGCCATCTTTAGTGTGCGCGATCTGTAGTGAGCGCCATCTGTCATCTGTAGTGAGCGCCATCTGTAGTGTGCGCGATCTGTAGTGAGCGCCATCTGTAGTGTGCGCGATCTGTAGTGAGCGCCATCTGTAGTGTGCGCGATCTGTAGTGAGCGCCATCTGTCATCTGTAGTGAGCACCATCTGTAGTGAGCGCCATCTGTCATCTGTAGTGAGCACCATCTGTAGTGAGCGCCATCTTTAGTGTGCGCCATCTGTAGTGAGCGTCATTTGTAGTGAGCACCATCTGTCATCTGTAGTGAGCGCCATCTGTAGTGAGCGCCATCTGTAGTGAGCGCCATCTGTAGTGAGCGCCATCTGTAGTGAGCGCCATCTGTAGTGAGCGCCATCTGTAGTGAGCGCCATCTGTCATCTGTAGTTAGCGCCATCTTTGGTGAGCGCCATCTTTGGTGAGCGCCATCTTTGGTGAGCGCCATCTTCGGTGAGCGCCATCTTCGGGGAGCGCCATCTTCGGGTAGCGCCATCTTCAGTGAGAGCCATCGTTAGTGAGCGCCATCTTTGGTGAGCGCCATCTTTGGTGAGCGCCATCTTCGGTGAGCGCCATCTTCGGTGAGCGCCATCTTCGGTGAGCGCCATCTTCGGTGAGCGCCATCTTCGGTGAGCGCCATCTTCGGTGAGAGCCATCTTCGGTGAGCGCCATCTTCGGTGAGCGCCATCTTCGGTGAGCGCCATCTTTAGTGAGCGCCATCTTCGGGGAGCGCCATCTTCGGGGAGCGCCATCTTCGGGGAGCGCCATCTTCGGGGAGCGCCATCTTCGGGGAGCGCCATCTTTGGGGAGCGCCATCTTTGGGGAGCGCCATCTTTGGGGAGCGCCATCTTTGGGGAGCGCCATCTTTGGGGAGCGCCATCTTTGGGGAGCGCCATCTTTGGGGAGCGCCATCTTTGGGGAGCGCCATCTTCGGGGAGCGCCATCTTTGGTGAGCGCCATCTTTGGTGAGCGCCATCTTTGGTGAGCGCCATCTTTGGTGAGCGCCATCATAACTCCACGTTTAATCCCCGATTTATTAATGTGAATATATTATAATATGAACTGTCTGACCAAACAATTAAAATGTTAATTATGCAAGAAAACCTTGTGCTTTGTTCATCCGAACTATTTGTTAATGTGATTATGCACACATTTTAATAAAGCCTAATCAGTTTTTGTCACATGGTTATGAGACGACCCGTGCATCACTAATGCAGCATCTCGCTGTAGTGTTTGTCACATGACAGCTGCGGCTTCTTTGCTGCTTGCATGAGGAGAAAAACACAGACGTCCATAGGGAGGCACTGGAAGCGTGCGTTACACACACCAACATGAAATACGTCTCTTACAAATCTGGAACGCGGTCATTCTTCGAAGTATCGATACTAATAAATTTGTTGTGTCAGACAGGACACAGTACACACCTTTTGATTTGAACCAGAGTTGCTGACTGTGCTGACTAACTCTGTGCAGATTGACCATGAATTAACTTGACTAACCAAGTTCACTTTTCCAGAGAGACACTGTTAATTCCTCACTTCACAATCATAAAAATAATCAGTGGCATCATGCAGATCAATTTGTGTTAATTAGAGCAAAGAAGCTGTATTCTGAGAGCCATATTCAGTAACGAGCTTCTGATGCAGAGAGAGAGAAAACACCTGTCTAATAACAAGCCAGATGTAAAATTAGCAGGACAGTTGTTGTGGTGCTTATTTTTATAACTATAATAATACTATAAAAAATAAATAAAAACACCACCTCCCTGAAAAAAAGGTCTGTGCATAATTAAATAACCCTGTGGTTCTCAGTGTCACATTCTGAATCAGTATCCTGACACCAGTGTTGGTCATCCTACTTTAAAAAACTATTTAGTTACAGTTACAAATTATTTCTCCCAAAATGTAATTGAGTTAGTAACTCAGTTATCACATTGTAAAAGTAATTAGTTACTCAGCAAAGTAACTGTGATGTTATTTTTATGTTCTATTACGTCGTATAACATCTTTAATATATAAGATCTTTATATTAACTGACTGAAGAATAAAAACACTAAGTATTTTAGAAAATGCTGTATTTATTTGAATTCAATAGATTGCAGCCTGCCATTTGATATGCATAGAAATAAAAACATATTAAAAATAAATATTGAAAGTGCAAAATTACAACAAACAAATTTAAACTTGGGTAAAAAGAAACAAAATGAAACCTGGCCATTAGTGCAAATCTCTGTAACCGTATATTAGGCCTAAAGTTACTGCACAATGAACAGAACACTATCCAAACTCTTAAATATTCAGTACAGTAACATGTTAGCATGTGTTGATGTGAGGTGGTTCATAAGATTTGAGTTGCTTGAGGCAGACGTGGATAAAGTATTTTTTCCTGGGCATAGCGTGCATGTTACAGAAACATTCTTGCCTTTAGTATCAATTGACGAGAAGTAGTGCTGGTACTTTCAGTTCGAGAACGCCATTATCGCTGACGCTGTCTTGTGTTTAGTGGCTGTCGAGCGTGCAGTAATGATGTCCGATTCGCCAACGAATCGTTCAGTTTAACCGGTTCTTCTCAGTGAATCGGTTGAACCAGTTTAACAAATCGAACTGAATCGTTTGAAACGGTTCGCGTCTCCAATACGCATTAATCCACAAATGACTTAAGCTGTTAACTTTTTTAATGTGGCTGACACTCCCTCTGAGTTCAAACAAACCAATATCCCGGAGTAATTCATTTACTCAAACAGTACACTGACTGAACTGCTGTGAAGAGAGAACTGAAGATGAACACCGAGCCGAGCCAGATGACGAATGAACACGCCCACTGCGAAGAATCGGTTGCATCGGTTCTCGGATCACCAGTACACTGACTGAACCGTGAACCGTTTCTGTCGGACACGTCCGATTTGAGAACCGATGAGCTCTTTCTTGTTCTCGAGTCAAGATCCGGTTGCATCGGTTTTTTCAACCGGTTTGAATCGAAGCGTCAGATTCTGTAGACTGTAAATACTAATAAATATAATAAATGTGTGTGTGTTCTTAGATGTATGTAAAGTCATGCAGTGAGCACTGGAGCGCCCCCGTCAGGCTGAATGACTCAAGCACACTAGAGCTCTGGCAGAAGTGTTGAGCAGGAGTTAGTTCAGGTCTCTGCGTTTAGACCCAGAATCGGCCTCGCCTCAATAACACCTTACTTCATGGTAGCAGGCTTTTTATTTCATGACATATAGATGTATATATAAAATCTCACAATATTTTTTTATTTTTTATTTTTTTATAAATGGCTGGACCAATTTAAGAGATGCCATTAACCTTACAAATAAATGAATACAGCATATATAAATCTTTTAAGCACACTAGGTCTATTAAACGAAAGCATATGTAAAAGTAAACTGGTGTCATGTTCACTCCTGCTGAAGTGTGAGCGGTCACACACTCTGTGTTGGCCGACAAGGATAAATGGATACTTCACACAAAAATTTTAATTGTCATAATTCCTGTGGAATTGGTTTTTGTTTTGTGAAAGCCGATAAGTCTGTAGTGTGACCATCCAAAACCCCAGTTTGAACATATCTGCTTATGATTTAGCCTTCTTAGACAGGACTGATGTTCATGCTTGCTTTGTTGTAGGACATTCATCAGGACTGTGCGACTGATATAAGTGATGATCCTGATCTCATGAGGTACTAATAAAGTATTTTGGGATTATACCACATCATTTGATGTACCAGAACCAAGTGGATTACCAGTGGATTACTGTAACGTGGTAGAAGTCCTGCTGAAGTATGTGTCTCCCCAATCTTCTCTTTCTACTGCAGAGTTGTGTACTTGCTGCAGATGCACCCCATGGATATAAGTGCTCGACTGCTCAGCCCCATCCTGACAGCACAGACATGGGTGAGGAGCGCTTTACTGTGTGTGTGTCTGTGTGTCTGTGTGTCTGTGTCTGTGTGTGTGTGTGTGTGTGTGTGTGTGTGTGTGTGTGTGTGTGTGTGTGTGTGTCTCTGTGTGTGTGTGTGTGTGTGTCTGTGTGTGTCTGTGTGTGTGTGTCTCTGTCTCTGTCTGTGTGTGTGTGTGTGTGTCTCTGTGTGTGTGTGTGTGTGTGTGTGTGTGTGTGTGTCTCTGTGTGTGTCTGTGTGTGTGTGTGTGTGTGTGTGTGTGTGTCTCTGTGTGTGTGTGTGTGTGTATGTGTGTGTCTGTGTGTGTGTGTCTCTGTCTCTGTCTGTGTGTGTGTGTGTGTGTGTGTGTGTGTGTGTGTGTGTGTGTCTGTGTGTGTGTGTGTGTCTGTGTGTGTTTGTCTTTGTTTGTCTTTGTGTGTCTTTGTGTGTGTCTTTGTGTGTGTCTGTGTGTGTGTGTCTGTGTGTGTTTGTCTTTGTGTGTCTTTGTGTGTGTCTGTGTGTGTGTGTCTGTGTGTGTGTGTCTTTGTGTGTGTGTGTGTCTGTGTGTGTGTGTCTGTGTGTGTTTGTCTTTGTGTGTCTTTGTGTGTGTCTGTGTGTGTGTGTCTGTGTGTGTGTGTCTTTGTGTGTGTCTTTGTGTGTGTGTGTGTCTGTGCGTGTCTGTGTGTTTATAGTTATGTATGACTTGTATAATATAACTATAAAAATTAAACTATTAACAATTGGGATAATTGTATGAATACACTTAATTATTTTTTTTAAATAATAAAAATGTAAAATATTAGTTCAGTTCAGCGAAAAATCTAAATTATGTAATTAATAACTCGCCCTCATGTCGTTCCAAACCCGTGAGACCCCCGTTTATCTTCAGAACACAGTTTAAGATATTTTAGATTTAGTCCCTCCATTGAAGCTGTGTGTACGGTCTACTGTCCATGTCCAGAAAGGTAAGAAAAACATCATCAAAGTAGTCCATTTGACATCAGAGGGTCAGTTAGAATATTTTGAAGCATCGAAAATACATTTTGGTCCAAAAATAGAAAAAACGACGACTTTATTCAGCATTGTCTTCTCTTCCGTGTCTGTTGTGAGAGAGTTCAAATCAAAGCAGTTTGTGATATCCGGTTCACGAACGAATCATTCGATGTAACCGGATCTTCTTGAACCAGTTCACCAAATCGAACTGAATCGTTTTAAACGGTTTGCGTCTCTAATAAACTGTTAACTTGTTTAATGTGGCTGACACTCCCTCTGAGTTCAAACAAACCAATATCCAGGAGTAATTCCTGTACTCAAACAGTACACTGACTGAACTGCTGTGAAGAGAGAACTGAAGTGGCACTAAAACTTGTCTAGATCAGACGTAAGGAGTGTTGTTACATTTAATCATTTAGCAGACACTTTTATCAAAAGCGACTTACAAATGAGAACAATAGAAGCAGTCAGACCAACAAGAGAACAACAACAGTATACAAGTGCCATGACAAGTCTCAGTTAGTCTAGTATAAAACGCATAGCCAGGTGTTTTTGGTTAAGTGCTGGCGAAAAAGATGAGTCTTTAGATGTTTCTTGAAAATGAGTAAAGACTCGGCTGTTCGAATTGAGATTGGGAGGTCATTCCACCAGCTGGGTACAGTCCAGGAAAAGGTCCTTGAGAGTGATTTTGAACTTCTTTGGGATGGCACCACAAGGCGTCGTTCACTTGCAGAGCCCAAACTTCTGGAGGGCACATAAGATTTAACCAGTGAGTTTAGGTAAGTTGGTGCCGTGCCAGTGGTCGTCTTGTAGGCAAGCATCAGTACCTTGAATTTGATGCAAGCAGCTACTGGTAGCCAGTGTAACCTGATGAGGAGAGGAGTAACGTGAGCTTTTTTCAGCTCATTGAAGACAACCCTCGCTGCTGCATTCTGGATCAGTTACAGAGGCTTGACAGTACATGCAGGAAGAGCTAGGAGAGCATTACAATAGTCCAGTCTGGAGAGAACAAGAGCTTGGACAAGAAGTTGTGTGGCTTGCTCTGACAGGAAGGGTCTAATCTTCCTAATGTTGTATAAGGCAAACCTGCAGGACCGGGTCGTTGTAGCAATGTGGTCTGTGAAGCTTAACTGATGATCCATCACAACTCCTAGGTTTCTAGCTGTCCTCGAAGGAGTAATGGTTGATGAGCCCAGCTGTATAGAGAAGTTGTGATGAAGCAATGGGTTAGCTGGAATCACCAGGAGTTCTGTCTTCGTAAGGTTAAGCTGAAGGTGATGGTCATTCATCCAGCTAGAAATGTCACTCAGACAGGCTGAAATGCGAGCAGCTACCGTCGGGTTATCTGGTTGGAATGAGAGGTAGAGTTGGGTGTCATCAGCGTAGCAGTGATATGAAAAGCCATGCTTCTGAATGACAGATCCTAATGACGTCATGTAGATGGAGAAGAGAAGTGGTCCAAGTACTGAGCCTTGAGGAACCCCAGTAGCAAGGTGTTGTGACTTTGAAACATCACCCCTCCAAGACACCCTGAAGGATCTGTCAGAGAGGTAGGACTTAACCCACAGGAGTGCAGTTCCAGAGATGCCCATCTTTCTGAGGGTGGACAGGAGAATCTGGTGATAAACAGTGTCAAAAGCAGCAGACAGGTCCAGTAAGATGAGTACTGAGGATTTTGAAGCTGCTCTTGCTAGTCGCAGGGCTTCAGTAACCGAGAGCAGAGCAGTCTCAGTTGAGTGGCCACTTTTGAAGCCAGATTGGTTGCTGTCCAGGAGGTTGTTCTGTACAAGGAACATAGAAAACTGGTTGAACACAGCTCGCTCTGCAAAGTGTCTTTGCAATGAATGGAAGAAGGGATACCGGTCTGTAGTTTTCTAGAAGCGCTGGATTTAGAGATGGTTTCTTGAGCAGTAGGCTTACCCGAGCCTGCTTGAATGCTGAGGGAAATGTTCCAGAGTGAAGAGAGGAGTTGATAATGTGAGTAAGCGAAGGTATGACTGAAGAAGAGACTGCCTGAAGGATGGGTCAAAGAGGACCGGAGGCGGATATTTAATACAAGTTTTAAAAAATGTATCTCACCATGTTACTTAACCATTGCTGAATCTTGCTAACACTAAACTGAGCCCATCAGTTAACGTGTTAATCTGTTCAGCCCCTGGGAGGATCAGGCCTTCGTTTGACCTTTGAACACCGCAGTCGAGCTCTGCTCTGTCTCACACACTTAGCAGATGCTGCCACCTTGGAGACACTTTCCAACCAGCCGAGCAGCAAAATCAGGTGAGCTGCATCAGCAGTACTCTGTTCACTTTAACTCTTATTTGTGTTCAGAATAGAAGTGCCCAGTGTTAACGCAAACACACTTTTGGCATTTGTTTAATTATGAATGAATCTGCAGCCCTAATGACCATGTACTTATGTTTTCACAGATATTATTTGAAGTGCTACATGTACCTTGCCCAGATGGAGGCCCTGAACATTCCCTATACCTTGGAAATGTTCATCAGCAGCCCCAAGGAAGGCATGATCAAGGGTTTATGGAAGAACCACAACAATGAACCTCAGGTAGATATTACTACTAATATTAGAAATAGGTCTGCACAGTATATCAGAATAAAATCGATATGGCATGGTTCGATTGTAAATCTGTGCAGGCTTTTGATTGAATCGAGCTCTTCTGAGGCGCTGGATCACTGCAGAACTGCCTCAGGACGCTCGAGACTAGGGCTGCAACAAATTATTATTTTGATAATTGATTAAACTAACGATTATTGGTATGATTAATTGACTAATTGTCATTTTACTTCACTGATCAATCAGTAGACTTTGATTATTCAGCTTTTGCAATTAGCTCAAATTAAGGTACATTCTAACAAACAAATAAAGGTTATCACTTCAGCACAAAATGAGATGACAGACAGAAACTCTCTCATTCACCATTTAATAAAAAAAAATCAAGTTGTAATTCTCACTGAAAGCGACACTGACTCTGGTTTTGACTCAGCTCATGTTTAAAGCTGTAAAGCTGTTTGATTTAAGGGTCTGCAGAGCTCCTGCAAACATACACAACACTTTAAAGAGATGCTTTCTTAACTGCTGCTTTCACACCGCGGTCAGTTTTTGTTATTACATTAATGTGAGAAAAGTGCACAGATTACATCATCATCCAAACTCTGCTCCGCAGCTTCAGGTTTGGCTCTGCTGTGTTTGCTCTGAAGCGCTGTCTTCTCTTGATTTGCATCAGGAGAGCTGAATTACAGTCTTGTGCTACAGCGCCACACTGGTCAAACCGTGTTACTGCGTGTGGCTTTATCCTCTTCTCCGTCTTTGTCTGCCTCCCTGCCCTTTTAGACAACTTTGATTTAACGTCTTAAATCATTAGTAAAATCAAGATTCACCTGCACAATTCATCAATTCAGAATCAGAACACATTTACAAAAAAGTCAAATAGAAATGTATGGTATGTTTGATGGATTATGACAGCTAGTGCAGTGTTGAATGACTGAAACCGTAAACTAATGCCTGGATGTTTTAGGGATAGAACTATTCAACAGAACCAGTATCATTTATATTGTGATCAACATGATACCAGTCACTGATACTCTAGGAAACAGTCCATTGTACATAATTACATGAACATACAAAAGCATTCACAGTTTGTTCAAAAGGAGAAATTGCTTTTACGATGTGCACAATAGACACTTGTGCACATCGTAAAAGCAATTTCTCCTTTTGAACAAACTGTGAATGCTTTTGTATGTTCCTGTAATTATGTACAATGATGAAGAGGAGGATGAGATAGTTGAATTTCAGATCTGCTCTGAACAATGTACCGAAGTGGCCGAGAAAAACTGTAATTGATCGGTATTTTCTGATAAACATTTTTCACATTTAACAATGTATAAAATGTGTTTAGTTCTTTTCTCAAGCACTTCCACATTATTCATGTTGACATGATTCATTAACTCATAACCACAGTCTGTAAAGGACACGTCTGCATCTTGTTGGTGTGAATGCATACTTCTACTGCAAATCATTAATTGATTGTTTTTGCAGTACCGAATATAAATTTGAGAGTATTTATAATTAAATGTTTGTAAGTATGTCTTCCAGTAAGGCATATATGCGGTCTGTCTCTCCCCAGGCGGTGCGTCTCGTGGCAGAGCTCTGTCTGGAGTATGAGGTGTATGACCTGCAGCTGTGGAACAGTGTCTTACAGAAGCTGATGTCCTTCAATATGGTGAGTGCTAACACTGAACGAACACTGGGGCTGTCGTTAGCTGGAGGCTTTTAGTGCACAGACACTGCCTACTGAAACATGAATCATGGAAAACTAACTTTTGATGCTGAAAAAATCTGGAAACATGATCCATGAGTTCTGCATTTATATAGATTAGGAGTTATACTTGGTATGGCATTTGACACAATTGTGCAAGTACACTTGAAGCGGTCATGTTTGTTAGCCTTGTGTTCACTGCTGTTTTAAATGTCATCAAATCTTTGCTCTTTTGCTTCTGTAGACAAGCTACTTGCAGAAGGTTCTGGAGGCCCTCATATCAGTGCCCAGCCTTTTAGAGGTAAAATCTCACTAAAATATTCCTGCATGTGGGCCACATCGTGCTTAGCACAATGACAATACAGACATTTACAATACAGAGCAGGGCTGTACACTCACTCTTGTATGGTTTGCCCACAGCACCGGTGATAAAGAGGTTGTTAGGTGTGTATAACACAAGTATGAAGCATGCGTATCATCTCTGAACGCACGTCATCGAGATCGTAATGAATCAATATCAGGAGTATCAGAAGCGGCAGTAAGATCTAATAACATCAAAGCATCATGATTTCCTAAATCAGCATTAAGAAGCGCTGTCTCGGTACAGCTCTAAAACCCGACTGAAGACTTGATCAGGTCCAGAGGGTTTAAGAAAGTTATTCATAAGAGGCTAGATAACCGCATGCTTTAAACTAGTCAGACTTGACACGCTGAAACGAACTGAGAATTAGAAAATGTTCTCATATTTTGACATATACACTGGTCAGCCACAACATTTAAAACCACCTGTTCAGAAATCATGTGCTAAATAAATATAATACTATAACCTTATTACGATCAGTTCTTGGCATCAGTAATAGCAAAGATGTTTCCCAGTCATAGCAGGCCTTTTAAACAAAGTATTTAATTTGGAGGGCTAAAATTATGGTCAAAATGATCTTTTATTTGTAAATATCACTGTTTTTTCTCCTTCTAACATTATGATTGTACCTCAGGAAACGTGCAGTTGATGGTCCTTCACATCATCACTGGTTAGACGTGTGCCGTCTGTGAAACTCAGATCCGTTTTTATTGTAATTATTATTCATGTATGCAGGGACAGAGTCTGTCCAGGATCTGGCGGAGTGTGATTCAAGCCCCTTTCTTGACCGGTAAAAGAGACTGACACACTTAGACATTTATTCTTCTGTGTAATTATCATCACTTCAGTGTGTTTAACTGTTTGTGTTGATGATTTCACAGCCTCTCTTCCTCTCAGCCCTCGACAGCATGAGGTCATGTACCAGACATTCGTCCTGCTTCTGAAGTACGTCTCCAAGCCAAAGCATGGGAAGGGGGGGGGGGGGGCTCCTGCTATTCATATTCATCATCTATACTATACCAAGAAAAATATTCACTATGGTTTTTATGTAATTGTAAAAATGCTACATGTTTGAAAGCTACTCCACTTAATACACCCAAGTCAGTCATCACCTCTTTACAACGAGAACCATTACTGAACTGAACCAGTGATTTAATTTATTATGAATAGAGTTGAAGTGAGTTTTTGAAAGTGAGGAAGACATCACTCAGTCCGTCTCTGGAGACTCGTCAGCGTTCAGAGGAAGAGCGCTCAAACCTGGGATGAAGAACTGACCCTGTGTCAGCACAATAATCAAGAATACAGTTTTAGTTTGAATGCAACACCAGGTTAATTTTGGGTCTTATGGGACTCCAGGACATAGTTTGAGTTTTTATGATTGTTTTTAGAAATCGCACATGAAAATGTAAATTAAATGAATTAACAACAGACATTTAAATATTTATTATAATATTAATCCAGAGTTTGGAAAGATTGTAAAGTGTTGTATTTGTAAGGTTTGAAATGTGCTTGAATCTTGAACATGTGCTCAGAGATGTCCATTTCTGCCTCTCTATAATTGTGTTTAATCTTTATTGTATTTGTTGTAGATGTCCGTTTGTGTTCTCGCTGGATCTGCTTGGCATCGCCAGGAGGTTTGCTCAGTTCAGTCTGCAGGCGTTCTCCCTGGGCACACTGTTGCTCGTCCCTTGTGCCAAGAAGAAGGAACCACAGATCCAGGTTCACACTCACTGTCACACATTTATACACTGGCTATTACATATGATCCAGTTATTAGTGTTTATTAATAGTGATCTGTGATTCTGGAGTCAGTATTCATAACAAGCTGAGTGATGTAGTGCAGAGATGGATCTCTGTGAGTGGGATTTGATTGGTCTGTCACTGTTGAGTTATTAGTGATTTATATGGTGAATGTCTGCAGGTTCTCCTGTTTGACTGATGTGTGATCTGAACGTGTTTGAGTCCGACTGAAACAGGATGTTGTGTGTGTTGTTGATCAGAGCTTCCTGTTGTCCTGTGAGCCGAGTCTCGTTCTGGATCAGGTGGAGCAGAGCATGAGCACCGGAGAGTTAGCTGGCCTTCCTTCACAGGTGTCTGATCAAACACATCTGTGCTCAGGGCTCCTTCACGTCTGACTCATTTAGGATGTCTCACCTTGTCATCTGTTGTAGATCAGAGAGACCGTGTTCACCTTCCTCTGTCGAAACGGCAAGTCACAGATGTTGATGAAGACCAGACACTTCACTGATCTGAAGAAGCACTTAATCTCAAAGGCTCAATCTGAGACCGTGCAGGAGCTGCTGAACTGCCTTGTGGGACAAAACCGGTTCGTTCATCCTGCATGACATTATTATCGTTACTATTATTGTAAATCATTTTTATCTTATTTTATTTCTTTATTTAGACATAAGTTATGTTAAGGATCACGTACAGTATGAATATAATAAACCTTGAAAGAGTGATTGGGACGTTCATGATGAACACGAAAAAAGGGAAGTCGTGGCCTAATGGTTAGAGAGTCGGACTCCCAATCGAAAGGTTGTGGGTTTGAGTCCCGGGTCGGCAGGAATTGTGGGTGGGGGGAGTGCATGTACAGTTCTCTCTCCACCTTCAATACCACGACTTAGGTGCCCTTGAGCAAGGCATCGAACCCCCAACTGCTCCCCGGGCGCCGCAGCATAAATGATGAACACTGCTCCGTGTGTGTGTGTGTGTGTGTGTGTGTGTGTGTGTGTGTGTGTGCACTTCGGATGGGTTAAAAGCAGAGCACGAATTCTGAGTATGGGTCACTGTACTTGGCTGAATGTCACTTTCACTTCACTTTATTTTAAAGGTTCCTTATTTTGATTTGGAGGTCTCCTACAGTGTTAACATGCATCCAACTAAAAATATATATATATATATATCTCAACAATATATAATTATTACTTATTTAACTACTAGTGGATGCGCTATACTTTTATTATTCAGAAAGTGGCTGATAATCTGTGACTAATATTTTGTCGACTGATTTCTCCTCTGAACTGTTCCTCAAGCACGCTCTAACTCTCTCTCCACCGCTGACGAATCACAACACTACTGAGACCCCACGCCCGATTCTTACAACACACTCAGAAAAACAGCGATTAAAGCCCAAAAACAGATTAAAATCTAAAGCAGATCCATAAACCACTTTTTAAGTTCACACAATCTCACTAATTTGTGCAGCTTATTCGTAAGCATCATGGATCGAATCGATGTGTGCTGTTTAATGCATTTGAGATGTTGTGTTTTCCTATGAGCATAACTGACACGACACAATATATACCGTATTTTCCGCACTATAAAGCGCACTTAAAAGCCTTTAATTTTCTCAAAAAATGACAGTGTGCCTTATAATCTAGTGCGCCCTATATATGAAAGCAGTTCTAAAATAGGCCATTCATAGAAGGTGCGCCTTATAGTGCGGAAAATACGGTAGGTATATTTTTTGCTGAAATATTTGTTGTTGGGCATTAAATGTGTCTCTTCTATAATTTTAAACCTACAAATAAATGTATTTTATGATGGCAGTAACTGTAAAGGGACTATTGTAATGGGTAGATCAGATATAATCTAGTACAGTCTTAATTACTAAGATCAGACGAGTTAATGTGTTTTATACTAGTTCAAATTGTCATTTACTTTTAATTTTCAATTCAGTGATTTTATTGAATTAGTGTTATTTTAATGCTTTAAAAGGCTATTTTAGATTGTAATGTTCTGCTGACTATAAAAGGTACAGCTGTAATAAAACCAGAGAGAAAGGCTGCATGGCTAGAAAATAAACAATAATATTAATAAATCAATTAATAATATGTGAGAGTCAGAGCTTGATCTATCCCGGTGTTAAAACTTCTTTTATGGAACCAAATCATTTGACAGTGAGTCAGAGTAACTGAAATAAGCCGGGGTTATTCGTAAACTTGTTGTATGAAACAGGCCTTGAGTAATTGCATCGGTAGCTGCTTCGTATTTATCTGTAATGTATCGTATCGTATCGTATCGTTGGCTATGCATCGAGATGAGTATCTCATCGGCCTCATTATGGAGAGATGCACATCTTTACTCTAAATCCCTACTCTGCTCTGATTGGTCAGATGTTGTGATTGGTCTATCACTTACTGCACGTGTCAGAAATGAATAGTCCAAGACCATAAGATCCGGAGACTTCCTCATACAAACAGGAGCACAATCATGCTCCACACTAGTAATAAGAACGACAAGAATGACATTTCAGTCAGACTGCTGATGTCTAGACAATAGCAAGAGTTAGCTGGTTAGCAGCTCTCTTACTGAAGCTCTTTATTCAGCAGCAGTATTAAATCTGGAAGCGCATATACTTACTTTCCAGCAACACGCCAAAATAAGAGTTTAAGTTTGAAAATGATGAGCTATATACAGTGTATATGCAGTGTGTGGACCAAACCAAATCTGTGAACACTGTGAAAAGCTGGCATTATTCTGCTGTGTTACTGTAGAAATGAATTTCACATCCTCCGCTATCCGAGCTCATGTAAACTAGTTTTGCTTTCGCAGCACTGAAAACAGACATTACAACAACACAGACCAAAACTCTGCAGGCCATTCAGTTTCTTTCCTTTGGTCATGCACTTTCATCTTTAAAACCTTCAGAAACAGCCATATTACACCCTACACGGCAAGTAATATTCAAAAAATCATAATAGGGGGACTTTAAGTTCTCTACGGTCAGTTGTTTCAACAGAGAACTTCACTTCAGTATCGTGTGATATTGTTTAACTAGATAATATAATACAAATAAAGACAAAACCAGGTGTATTTTCTGCCCCAGACTTGAGTGTCAGAGGTGTAGGATCACGAG
The DNA here is from genome assembly GCF_963082965.1 of Carassius carassius. Classification (NCBI taxonomy): domain Eukaryota; kingdom Metazoa; phylum Chordata; class Actinopteri; order Cypriniformes; family Cyprinidae; genus Carassius; species Carassius carassius. The sequence continues at coordinate 703,871 of NC_081758.1, read as the reverse complement.
TGAAACCCTGCTTTAGTTTGGGACACTGAATGTCTGCTCACTCTTACGAGGCCATGATAGATAATATATATCAAACACACCTGTAGTTTCATTAAATGATTTCAATTAAAATATTCCCTTTCTATTACCAAGTGAATTTGTATTTCTAACAAACTGTCTTTCAATGTTTTTTTTTTCCCTGAACAGTGAAGAGGAGGCCATTTCTTTTGCTCATGAATTTCTGAAGTACAGAGAGCTGAAACGAGGACAAGCAGCTCCTCTGAGCAACACTTTCTCTGATCCTGTCAGGGTAATCCATCTTCAATATTCAAATGAGCTTCATTTTTTAGGGATGCACCAATAGCAGATTTCTCTGTTGATACTGTTAGCTGATTGCTCGAGATGAAATCATCCGATCGGAGGTTAGGAGCACGATCCCATATCACGATAATATTAGAGGTCTAAATTAACAACAAACACCAAAATATTATATTCAACTGCTGTTTATTTTCCAATATAATAATCAAACCCAAAAATACTAACCTGATTCCAAAAGAGTTGGGACACTGTACAGATTGTGAATAAAAACAGAATGTAATCATGTGAAGGTTTCTAATATCAATATTTTATTCAGAATACAACATAGTTGACACATCAAATGTTTAAACTGAGAAAATGTATAATTTTAAGGGAAAAATAAGTTGGTTTTAAATTTCATGACATCAACACATCTCAAAAAAGTTGGGACAAGGCCATGTTCACCACTGTGTGGCATCCCCTCTTCTTTTTATAACAGTCTGCAAACATCTGGGGACTGAGGAGACAAGCTGCTCAAGTTTAGGAATAGGAATGTTGTCCCATTCTTGTCTAATACAGGCTTCTAGTTGCTCAACTGTCTTAGGTCTTCTTTGTAACATCTTCCTCTTTATGATGTGCCAAACGTTTTCTATGGATGAAAGATCTGGACTGCAGGCTGGCCATTTCAGTACCCGGATCCTTCTTCTACACAGCCATGATGTTGTAATTGATACATTTGAGATCAATTTACTTTGTTGACTTTCCTATCCCGCACGGAGACCGCTGAACGAGCCTCTTTAAATGGTTTTGTGGCGCTCGTTGTTATATTTTAAAACACAATTGCAATGTTTTCAACTGACATTATGGCATTTAAAATAAAATGATCCCAAATGTAACAGTGGCGCGCGTGACTGCGCTGTGCATTAAGTGAAGCGCATATTAATGTGCTCACATTAATGTTGCTCACATTAATGTGATCCTGATGGATTCTGTTCTAGAAAATGTCAGATTTAGATTTGTTGCGTTCCGGTAGGCCCAGCCTATTTGTTTTTCAGAATCCAGCACACAGTGCATTAGGTCATGACAGCGCGTGCGTGCAGACGAGGACGAGCGAGCACGGGTTTGACTAGATTTATTTGGAGATTACTGCTCATGTCTCATTCGGCACAAATCCAATTGTATCCATATCCGCAATGTATCTGAAGGTTAAACTATTATTTATAATGTAACTATTTATAAACGTTGTTTAAATTACTGATCAAATAATCGGTCAGTCGTTAACCGTAATGCTGCAAAATGAGTCTATTGCCGCAGCACGCTGTCACCTGCAACACAAGGATGTGCCAAATGAAGAGACACCTCAAACATCATCAAATCACTTTTATTGTCACATCACCACAGCACATGTGCATTAGTGAGTGAAATTCTGGGAGGCGTGCTCCAGACAGTGCAGAAACAATTAACATATAACCATACAGACTTCAACAGGTGCCAATGTGCAATATACACATATATATAGTCAGTACACACAGTGTACTCTTAGACATATTTACAGTAAGCATTGCACATTATACACAGTATATACATATTCTACATTACGTAGACATATGTACACATAAAATTTGCTAAGGTGCAACAGATTATACATGAACTGAATACACAAATTATCATGGATGTGCATTGGATGGTATCCAGTGGTAGCAGGTAGGTTATTGTATTAAATGCAGTGTGTATGTATAGTCCAGTGTTGAACTGTTGAAGGTAGAGTGCAGTGTGTGGCATACCATATTGTGGGAGTATGCAGTAGGGTGTATTAGTTCTGACTGTTCATTAGTCTGATAGCCTCAGGGAAAAAGCTATCCCTCAGTCTGCTAGTGCGGGATCGGATGCTGCGGAGACGTCTTCCTGAGGGCAGCAGAGAGAGCAGTCTGTGGGATGGGAGGCTGGAGTCACTGATGATCCTCCGGGCTTTCCTTATACTCCGCCTGGTGTAGATGTCCTGGAGGGAGGGAAGCTCACCTCCAGGATTAGGTTAATGCAGCCTGTCAGAATGCTCTCTATTGTGCATGTGTAGAATGTTCTGAGGATGCTGGGTACATTCCAAACTTCCTCAGCCGTCTCAGGAAGAAGAGGCACTGGTGTGCCTTCCTAAGCACTGCACCAGTGCGTGTAGACCAGGTGAGATCCTCACTGATGTTAACGCAGAGGAACTTGAAGCCGTTTACCCGCTCCACAGGTGTCTTGTCGATGGTAATGAGTGTGTGTTCTCTGCTCTGTCTCCTGAAATCCACCACCAGCTCCTTGGTCTTGTCGATGTTGAGTGAGAGATGGTTCTGCTGACACCATTTAGTCAGGGTGCTCACCTCCTCTCTGTAGGCCATCTCGTCGTTGTCTGTGATCAGGCTTATCACTGTTGTGTCATCAGTGAATTTGACGATGACGTTGGAGCTGTGTGTGTCTGTACAGTCATGTGTGTACAGGAAGTACAGGAGTGGGCTGAGGACACAGCCCTGAGGAGCACCAGTGTTAAGGGTCAGCAGGATGAAGTATTGTTGCCCATTCTGATCATCTGACTTCTGCCTGTCAGGAAGTCCAGGATCCAGAGACGGAGAGTGCACTCACATCTTCTGCAGCAGCGGTGGGAGCACTCTCTGTGTGGGTAGTGTTGTGAGCCTCGAAACGAGCATAAAAGTGATTAAGCTCATCTGGTAGGGAGGCGGCGATGTTCACAGAAGCTGGTTTATTCCCTTTAAACTCTGTGATGTTATTGATGCCCTGCCACATGCTTCTTGCATCGTTAAATTGTTCTTCATCATTAATAAGTGGCTTTTGGTTGGGGTAGATGCGGATTGTTTTTGTCGGCAATACATCTACACACTTCCTGAAGAAACACATTACAGTTTCTGAGTACGCCTCTGTCCCAGTCCACGTGATCAAAACAGTCCTGTAGTATAGCCTCTGATTGGTCCAACCAGCATTGGATTGTCCTGAGGGCGGGTGCTTCCCGTTTCAGTTTCTGCCTATAAACAGGCAGCAGCAGAATGGAAGAGTGATCCGATTTGCCGAAAAGTAGGCGGGGGAGGGATTTGTAGGCATCCCGGAAAGGAGAATAACAGTGGTCCAGTGCACGATCACCGCGCATGTTGATGTGTTGAAAATATTTTGAAGCTATTCTGAAATTGTCTTTGTTAAAATCCCCTGCAACAATAAACGCTGCATCTGGGTACACTTATATTCCCATACAGTTTCTTGAGTGCCTGGTTTGTGTTGGCTTGAGGGGGAATGTAAACAGCTGTGATTATGATCGCTGTAAATTCCCTCGGTAGCCAGAATGGTCGACACAGAAGAAATAAAATTCTAGATCAGGGTAGCAGAAGGATTTAATAGAGTGTAGGTTCCTTTCATCACACCACGAGTTGTTTACAAAGAAACAAATGCCCCCACCTCTGCTTTTCCCTGTGAGCTCTTTCGTTCTGTCCTAGCGGTGCACAGAGAACCCCGTAAGCTCGATGGCTGAGTCTGGAACCTCTGCAGACATCCAGGTTTCTGTGAGGCAAACTATCAAAGACAGTTACACTAACAACATCCAACACATAGGACTACAAAATATCAAGTAAAACAAATGAAAACCTACAGAGTTTACTTGGAGCACGCACCACGACTGTCATGCTCGACGCCATCTTGGATGTTATGTATTATGTATAATTTTATCTATTCTTTATAATTTTATATTAGCGGTAAATGTCCATCACCTGCTTTCAAATGGAGCTGCACTTACTACGTAGAGTCGTAGTTCGCTGAAAAGGTATGCAATATTGCGTTCATAACCGCATGCGATTCATCTGTGATTATGAACGCGATATTGCATAGCTTTTCAGCGAACTACGGCTCTGTATATTAAAGGGTTAGTTCACCCAATAATCAAAATTATGTCATTAATAACTCAGCCTCATGTCGTTCCAAACCCCCGTTCATCTTCGGAACACAGTTTAAGATATTTTAGATTTAGTCCCTCCATTGAAGCTGTGTGTACGGTCTACTGTCCATGTCCAGAAAGGTAAGAAAAACATCATCAAAGTAGTCCATGTGACATCAGAGGGTCAGTTAGAATTTTTTGAAGCATCGAAAATACAGTTTGATCCAAAAATAGCAAAAACTACGACTTTATTCAGCATTGTCTTTTCTTCCGTGTCTGTTGTGAGAGAGAGTTCAAAACGAAGCAGTTTGTGATATCCGGTTCACGAACGAATCATTCGATGTAACTGGATCTTCTTCAACCAGTTCACCAAATCGAACTGAATCGTTTGAAACGGTGAAAAAGATGAGTCTTTAGATGTTTCTTGAAAATGAGTAAAGACTCGGCTGTTCGAATTGAGATTGGGAGGTCATTCCACCAGCTGGGTACAGTCCAGGAAAAGGTCTGTGAGAGTGATATTGAACTTCTTTGGGATCGCACCACAAGGCGTCGTTCACTTGCAGAGCGCAATTTCTGGAGGGCACATAAGATTAAACCAGTGTAACCTGATAAGGAGAGGAGTAACGTGAGCGTTTTTCGGCTCATTGAAGACAACTCTCGCTGCTGCATTCTGGATCAACTGCAGAGGCTTGACAGTACATACAGGAAGGCCCGCCAGGAGAGCATTACAATAGTCCAGTCTGGAGAGAACAAGAGCTTGGACAAGAAGTTGGGTTGCTTGCTCTGACAGGAAGGGTCTAATCTTCCTAATGTTGTATAAGGCAAACCTGCAGGACCGGGTCGTTGTAGCAATGTGGTCTGTGAAGCTTAACTGAAAATCCATCACAACTCCTAGGTTTCTGGCTGTCCTAGAAGGAGTAATGGTTGATGAGCCCAGCTGTATAGAGAAGTTGTGATGAAGCAATGGGTTAGCTGGAATCACCAGGAGTTCTGTCTTCGTAAGGTTAAGCTGAAGGTGATGGTCATTCATCCAGCTAGAAATATCACTCAGACAGGCTGAAATGCGAGCAGCTACCGTCGGGTCGTCTGGCTGGAATGAGAAGTAGAGTTGGGTGTCATCAGCGTAGCAGTGATAAGAAAAGCCATGTTTCTGAATGACAGATCCTAATGATGTCATGTAGATGGAGAAGAGAAGTGGTCCAAGTACTGAGCCTTGAGGAACCCCAGTAGCAAGGTGGTGTGACTTTGAAACATCACCCCTCCAAGACACACTGAAGGATATGTCAGAGAAGTAGGACTTAACCCACAGGAGTGCAGTTCCAGAGATGCCCATCTTTCTGAGGGTGGACAGGAGAATCTGGTGATTTAACGGTGTCAAAAGCAGCAGACAGGTCCAGTAAGATGAGTACTGAGGATTTTGAAGCTGCTCTTGCTAGTCGCAGGGCTTCAGTAACCGAGAGCAGAGCAGTCTCAGTTGAGTGGCCACTTTTGAAGCCAGATTGGTTGCTGTCCAGGAGGTTGTTCTGTACAAGGAACATAGAAAGCTGGTTGAACACAGCTCGCTCAAGTGTCTTTGCAATGAATGGAAGAAGGGATACCGGTCTGTAGTTTTCAAGAAGCGCTGGATTTAGAGATGGTTTCTTGAGCAGTGGGCTTACCCGAGCCTGCTTGAATGCTGAGGGAAATGTTCCAAAGTGAAGAGAGAAGTTGATAATGTGAGTAAGCGAAGGTATGACTGAAGAAGAGATTGCTTGAAGGAGGTGAGTGGGGATTGGATCAAGTGGACAAGTAGTAGGATGATTGGACAGGAGAATGGAGACGTCCATCTCTGAGAGTGGGGAGAAGGAGAAAGAGTGTGCGTCGGTCATTGTGAAGTTGTCCTCAGTCTGCGGTGTGGAGAATTGGTCACTGATGGATCTTGTCTTATTTGTGAAGAAAGCTGAAAAGTCGTCCGCTGTAAGAGTCGATGGAGGAGGTGGTGGCGGCGGATTAAGAAGAGAAGAGAAAGTCTTGAAGAGTGTCCGAGCGTCACAACAGTTGTTAATTTTGTTGTGGTAGTAGGATGTTTTAGCCATGAAGACATTTGCAGAGAAGGAAGAGAGGAGAGACTGATACACACTGAGGTCGGTAGAGTTTCTTGATTTCTGCCATTTCTTCTCTGCAGCCCTGAGTTTAGAGCGATGTTCACGGAGAACCTCGGACAGCCAGGGGGCAGATGGGGCGGTGCGTGCTGGTCTACACAACAGTGGGCAAAAGTTGTGCAAGCAAGATGTTAAAGTGGAGCAAAGAGTGTCCGTAGCGCTGTTCGTGTGCAGAGCAGAAAATTGAGAGAGTGCAGGAAGTGAGGACGAAACCACAGAAGATAGGCGAGATGGAGAGAGTGAGCGTAGGTTCCGTCAAAAGGTGACTTGCGTTGGAGTGTGAGGAACTTCAGGAGTAAGTGCTAGGTTAGCAATAATGAGGAAGTGGTCTGAGGTGTGCAGTGGAGCAACTGAAGAGTTGTCCACAGAGCAACAGTGCGTGTAGATGAGGTCCAGTTGGTTGCCTGATTTGTGAGTCGGTGTAGTAGACACTAGCTTGAGATCAAATGAGGTGAGCAGAGTTTTGAAGTCAGCAACCTGGGGTTTATCTAGGTGGATGTTGAAGTCACCAAGCAGTACCAGAGGAGTACCATCTTCAGGAAAGACACAAAGCACTGCCATCAAGTTAGCACTTTTAAACATTCGCTCACTAAAATATAATTCTGTGAAGAGGTCACAGAAATGTTATCAATAATTTCCTCAGAGTGTGACTGTTTTGCAATTGCAGGAGATTTTAATATTCACATAGACAATGCAGAAAACAAAACTACAAAAGAAATGATAACGGTTCTAAACACTTTTGACCTGACTCAGCATGTGCATGGACCCACACACAAAGGTGGACACACTCTGGATCTAATCATCAGTAGGGGTCTAAACATTTCATCCATTGTTACTAAGGACGTAGCACTATCTGATCACTTCTGTATTTTCTTTGATATATTGATCTCTGCTACCACTGAATCTAGATCTGTCTCTGTCAGAAGGAGATGCATTAACGAGAACACAAGTGTACTATTTATGGAGGCTATATCTTTAACACCAAGCATTTCTGCAGACTCTGTTGATACTCTCCTTGATTCCTTCAACTCAAAGGTTAAGAATGTTATTGATGATATTGCTCCAATAATAATCAGTAAGAAAACAGACAGACAGAAATCAGTTTGGAGAAAATCAACAGCAATTCAGACTCTGAAAAGACAATGCAGAAAAGTTGAGCGGATGTGGCGGAAGACGAAACTTGAAATTCACTATAGCATCTATAAAGACCGCCTTCATGCTTTTAATGTGAAACTAGCCACAGCTAGACAGAATTTCTTCTCAAACCTTATAAACAGTAACTTAACACTCATACTCTTTTTGCCACTGTTGCGAGACTGACAAACCCCTCAAGTCAGATTCACAGTGAAATGCTATCAGACAGCAAATGCAATGAGTTTGCTTCCTTCTTTTCTGAGAAGATCATCAATATCAGGAAGGCGATTAGCACATCCTCAAGTAATGCAGAGGTCAGACAGATTTGGCCACAATATCAAAAAGATACTATGTCTATTTTTGTAACAATTGATAGCAAAAATTCAAGAAGACATGCAGCACCTAAAATCGTCAACCTGCTATCTTGACACACTTCCCACATCATTTTTTCAAAAGTGTGCTTAACTGCTTAGAAGCAGATCTTTTAGAAGTGGTGAACGCCTCACTTCTTTCTAGGACATTTCCAAACTCCTTAAAAACTGCAGTTGTTAAGCCCCTCCTGAAAAAGTGCAATCTTGATAACACCATTTTGAGCAATTTTAGACCAATATCTAATCTTCCTTTTATAGGCAAAATTATAGAAAAGGTAGTTTTTAATCAGCTGAACAAATACTTAAACTCAAATGGATACCTGGACAATTTTCAATCTGGTTTTCGACCGCAGCACAGAGACAGCACTCATTAAGATAATAAATGATATTCGCTTAAATTGTGACTCTGGCAAAATATCGGTGCTGATATTGCTAGATCTCAGTGCTGCGTTTTACACTGTCGATCATAACATACTAAAAGAGAGACTGGAAAACTTGGTCGGGCTTTCTGGGATGGTACACAAATGGTTCAGGTCATACTTAGAAGGGAGAGGCTATTATGTGAGTCTAGGAGAGCATAAGTCTTAAGTGGACGTCCATGACATGCGAAGTACCACAAGGGTCAATTCTTGCACCGCTCTTGTTTAGCCTGTACAGTCGTGGCCAAAAAGTTAGCTGCTTAACTGCTTTTAGATCTTTGTTTCAGTTGTTTCTGTGATGTACTGAAATATAATTACAAGCACTTCATACGTTTCAAAGGCTTTTATCGACAATTACATGGCATTTATGCAAAGAGTCAGTATTTGCGGTGTTGGCCCTTCTTTTTCAGGACCTCTGCAATTCGACTGGGCATGCTCTCAATCAACTTCTGGGCCAAATCCTGACTGATAGCAACCCATTCTTTCATAATCACTTCTTGGAGTTTGTCAGAATTAGTGGGTTTTTGTTTTGTCCACCCACCTCTTGAGGATTGACCACAAGTTCTCAATGGGATTGAGATCTGGGGAGTTTTCAGGCCATGGACCCAAAATTTCAACATTCTGGTCCCCGAGCCACTTAGTTATCACTTTTGCCTTATGGCACGGTGCTCCATCGTGCTGGAAAATGCATTGTTCTTCACCAAACTGTTGTTGGATTGTTGGAAGAAGTTGCTGTTGGAGGGTGTTTTGGTACCATTCTTTATTCATGGCTGTGTTTTTGGGCAGAATTGTGAGTGAACCCACTCCCTTGGATGAGAAGCAACCCCACACATGAATGGTGTCAGGATGCTTTACTGTTGGCATGAAACAGGACTGATGGTAGCGCTCACCTTTTCTTCTCCGGACAAGCCTTTTTCCAGACGCCCCAAACAATCGGAAAGGGGCTTTATCGGAGAATATGACTTTGCCCCAGTCCTCAGCAGTCCATTCACTATACTTTCCGCAGAAGATCAATCTGTCCCTGATGTTTTTTTTGGAGAGAAGTAGCTTCTTTGCTGCCCTTCTTGACACCAGGCCATCTTCCAGAAGTCTTGTCCTCACTGTGTGTGCAGATGCGCTCACACCGGCCTGCTGCCATTCCTGAGCAAGCTCTGCACTGGTGGCACTCCGATCCCGCAGCTCAATCCTCTTTAGGAGACCATCCTGGCGCTTGCTGGACTTTCTTGGACGCCCTGAAGCCTTCTTTACAAGAATTGAACCTCTTTCCTTGAAGTTCTTGATGATCCTCTAAATTGTTGATTTAGGTGCAATCTTAGTAGCCACAATATCCTTGCCTGTGAAGCCATTTTTATACAACGCAATGATGGCTGCACGCGTTTCTTTGCAGGTCACCATGGTTAACAATGGAAGAACAATGATTTCAAGCATCATCCTCCTTTTAACATGTCAAATCTGCCATTCTAATATTTATGTAATTCTCAAAACTTTTGGCCACTTTATCACCAGCAGGGTGGACTATTGTAATGGGCTCCTCACCGGCCTTCCCAAAAGACCATTAGACAGCTGCAGCTCATCCAGAACGCTGCTGCCAGGATTCTGACTAGAACCAGAAAATCTGAGCATATCACACCAGTCCTCAGGTCCTTACACTGGCTTCCAGTTACATTTAGGATTGATTTTAAAGTACTTTTACTCGTATATGGGTCAAAGACGAAAAAGTGTTTAAGCATAAAGTGTAATGCTGCTTTAAACTGTTGTAGTTTTTTCCCCAAAAAAATGCTTTTATTTAATTGCTATTTTGTTTTTGTTTTTCTGAGCAAAAAATATACATTTTCCCCTGATTTACAGAAGACACCCAGTAAAATGTCATTCAGTGTAACAATCTTGTCAGGCATATTTACAACAAAAATCAATTTGACATATTAAAAGACTAATTACTTTCACCCCAAATACTAATGAGTTGTAATTTTACATTTGTAACATTTGCCACTATCCTAGGTTTTGCCTATTTGTCAGTAAGAATTTTTTACTAATTTAAAACACAATAAAATTTAGTATGCTCCATTATTCATTTAGGTATTTTAATATGTACATAAATACATAAATACATGTATTTGCATAAATATTGTGTTACACTGAATGACAATGTAACATTATTTCAACCAAATTTTGACGTTTTATTCTCCAAACACTTATTTGAAACCTTTAAAGTAGACATTTTACTTAGATTTAATGTGCTTTTATGGACACAAAATCACTTTTGTACATTTCTTTTGTTGCGGACATCTTAACGCCTTTGACCCATATAAGTCACTAAATGACCTAGGACCGAAATATATTTCAGATATGCTCACTGAATATAAACCTAACGGAGCACTCAGATCATTAGGATCGAGTCAGTTAGAAATACCAAGGGTTCACCCAAAACAAGGGGAGTCCTCCTTTAGTTACTATGCCGCCCGCAGTTGGAATCAGCTTCCAGAAGAGATCAGATGTGCTAAAACACACACACATTTAAATCTAGACTCAAAACTCATCTGTTTAGCTGTGCATTTATTGAATGAGCACTGTGCAATGTCCGAACTGATTGCACTATATTTTCACTTTTTTTTTATGTAAATTCATTTTCTGTTTTTAAATTCAAGTAAATGTTTTAATCATTAAAAGTTTTAAAATTGATTGTTTTATTTTTGTTATTTTTCGTCTTTATTATTTTACTTTTATGTAAAGCACTTTGAATTACCATTGTGTACAAAATGTGCTATATAAATAAACTTGCCTTGCCTATATTCCTACTCTATCCTTGCATATATATGTGGTGAGAGGTGTCCGGTACTGGAGGCAACTAACAACAACAATTATACTAAAGTTCGACTATACCGTTATATACAGGAACTACTAGCCTCATAACAAGGGGCGCACAGGTTTGTTACCAAAAATGGGTGAGCAGAGAGACTTAAGCCAGGGAGTGCCAAAGATGAGGCATTTTTATTCAAATGCAAAAATAGTTTCAAACCATCAATACATTAACATCGAGAGCACAATATTCACATGTGACAAAGAAACACTTTACAAAAATTCAATATAAAGAAATAAAATACAAAAAAAACAAATACAAAAAAGAAAGCTTAAGGGAGGGAGATGGCCTGCTGTAACCCTCAATTCACACACAAACACACACACTGGTTAACTCAAAGAAACAAGGCACTCAATGTGAACACCTTTAAACCGCAGCTAAACCCCTCTATACACTTTCCCCCTCTCGCGGTTTACGAGAAAAAAAAAAAAAAAGGGGGCAAACAATAAACACTAACGATTAGCTGGTACTAACCAGCCCCGAATACACAAAGACAATCATTCAAGTCAATCTCACCTTGTAACTAAAAACAAATGATATTACATACATGCAAAAATAAGCACAAGGAAGAAAAAGAAAAATATCAGTTACAATTTGCAGCAAAACAAAGAAAAGCCAATCAAAAGAAACAAACAAACAGGGCCACGATTGCCCAAACACTCGAAGGCCAGCAAGAAAACAGCCATTTCCACTTCTTACTCTTCGGCGCGCAGTCGTCCGGGCCCGCAGTTATAAAACACACAAAGTTCACTTCAACAAAACAATGACCGGAATAAGCCCAGGCAAGGCAGCAGTGAGTTAAGTCAAAAGACATGCACCTCGTCCCATAATATTGAGCTGAAACCCTTGATTGTGTCACTTAACCTGTCAAACATGAAACAGAAAAATTACTAATAAAACTAGAGACTAGTAAGTTATCAACAGACAAAAAAATTGTGTAATCTGAACCAGACATTAGACATCGTCGACGTCTGATGCCAAATTGTCAAACATCGCCCAACCCTAGCTTCTTCTGTTTATTATCATATATGCATTAGTCAGTAATAGGTTTTTTTAAAAGCATTTTACTTACTTTTCTGGGTGCATCCGTGACAGGTGTCTGTTAAAGTTTGAAGTTGTCCCAGTCTTTTCCTCAATTGTGCGATTACACACACAACATTTAGTATTAGTATACTCTTTCCAGTATTAGATGCAAAATTCGAGAGAATGGAGTCTCGAGTTGGACTCGAGTCCAAAGAATAGTGACTCGAGTCTGAGTCCAGGACTCGAGTACTCCATCACTATTAGACGGCCCTAAATCCTACAGATCCTTCACACACGAGTTGCAGTCTGACATTGTTCTGGCCCTTTTGATTGAAAGGATATAATTGGGTTCAAACAATCAGCTGATAGCAGATGATTGGTGCATGATCTGCTCATTTTTTGTATTTAATGTCTATTGTGGTTGTACATAATATTTAAGACTGTAGATATACTTTATGTTCTCTGTCTCTCTCTCTCTCTCTTTCTTTTTTGTCTTTCAGGAATTTTTGGAAAAGGCCCTGGAACCCAGAGTTACACAAACATCAGCATAAGATTTAGATGATTTGTTGTCTGTGGGTAATAATATAGTTTATTAATAATCCTATCTGCTTGTACATTTTACATTAAATAGTATTACAATGTTTACTGATATTTTGTGAATATAAACACCAAGTGGATGTAGAGGCATACCTGCATTACAAATAAAAACTAATACCTTTTCTCAATAATGTGGAAATGTTTATGTAGCTTGCAAGTTTCCTTTAGATATGTTATACAAAAAGACTATGGTCATTATTTTAGTCAAGTCACCTTTATTTATATAGCGCTTTAAACAAAATACATTGTTTCAAAGCAACTGAACAACATTCATTAGGAAAACAGTGTCAATAATGCAAAATGATAGTTAAAGGCAGTTCATCATTGGATTCAGTTATGTCATCTCTGTTCAGTTAAATAGTGTCTGTGCATTTATTTGCAATCAAGTCAACGATATCGCTGTAGATGAAGTGTCCCCAACTAAGCAAGCCAGAGGCGACAGCGGCAAGGAACCGAAACTCCATCGGTGACAGAATGGAGAAAAAAACCTTGGGAGAAACCAGGCTCAGTTGGGGAGCCAGTTCTCCTCTGACCAGACGAAACCAGTAGTTCAATTCCAGACTGCAGCAAAGTCAGATTGTGCAGAAGAATCATCTGTTTCCTGTGGTCTTGTCCTGGTGCTCCTCTGAGACAAGGTCTTTACAGGGGATCTGTATCTGGGGCTCTAGTTGTCCTGGTCTCCGCTGTCTTTCAGGGATGTAGAGGTCCTTTCTAGGTGCTGATCCAGCATCTGGTCTGGATACGTACTGGATCCGGGTGACTGCAGTGACCCTCTGATCTGGACACAGACTGGATCTGGTGGCTACGGTGACCTCGGAACAAGAGAGAAACAGACAAATATTAGCGTAGATGCCATTCTTCTAATGATGTAGCAAGTACATCGGGTGTTATGGGAATTGTTCCCGGTTCCGGTTTACCTAATTAATGCAGCCTAAAAATCCTTTAACAGATTTGGATATTAAAAGCATATTGGTATGTTATGTGTATGCCAGGTTAAAGAGATGGGTCTTTAATCTAGATTTAAACTGCAAGAGTGTGTCTGCCTCCAGAACAATGTTAGGTAGGTTATTCCAGAGTTTGGGCGCCAAATAGGAAAAGGATCTGCCGCCCGCAGTTAATTTTGATATTCTAGGTATTATCAAATTGCCTGAGTTTTGAGAACGCACCGGACGTAGAGGATTATAATGTAAAAGGAGCTCATTCAAATACTGAGGTGCTAAACCAATCAGGGCTTTATAAGTAATAAGCAAGATTTTAAAATCTATGCGATGCTTGATAGGGAGCCAGTGCAGTGTTGACAGGACCGGGCTAATATGGTCATACTTCCTGGTTCTAGTAAGAACTCTTGCTGCTGCATTTTGGACTAGCTGTAGTTTGTTTACTAAGCGTGCAGAACAACCACCCAATAAAGCATTACAATAATCTAACCTTGAGGTCATAAAAGCATGGATTAACATTTCTGCATTTGACCTTGAGAGCATAGGCCGTAATTTAGATATATTTTTGAGATGGAAAAATGCAGTTTTACAAATGCTAGAAACGTGGCTTTCTAAGGAAAGATTGCGATCAAATAGCACACCTAGGTTCCTAACTGATGACAAAGAATTGACAGAGCAACCATCAAGTCTTAGTGTTCTAGGTTATTACATGCAGAGTTTTTAGGTCCTATAATTAACACCTCTGTTTTTTTTTGTTTTTTTATTTAGCAATAAGAAATTACTCGTCATCCAGTTTTTTATATTGACTGTGCATTCCATTCGTTTTTCAAATTGGTGTGTTTTATTGGGCTGCAAAGAATATAGAGCTGAGTATCATCAGCATAACAGTGAAAGCTAACACCATATTTCCTGAGGATATTTCCCAAGGGTAACATATAAAGCGTGAAGAGTAGCGGCCCTAGTACTGAGCCTTGAAGTACTCCATACTGCACTTGTGATCAATAGGATACATCTTCATTCACTGCTACGAATTGATGGCGGTCATATAAGTACGATTTAAACCATGCTAATGCACTTCCATTAATGCCAACAAAGTGTTAATAGTGCACTAATAGAGAGAAACAACCACGAACAGATGATAAGAGCAGGCCAATTTGTAACTCTAAGGAGAGCAGTCTCAGTACTATGATACGGTCTAAATCCTGACTGGAAATCCTCGCATATACCATTTTTCTATAAGAAGGAATATAATTGTGAGGATACCACCTTTTCTAGTATCTTGGACAGAAAAGGGAGATTCGAGATCGGTCTATAATTAACTAGTTCTTTGGGGTCAAGTTGTGGGGTTTTTTTGATGAGAGGCTTAATAACAGCCAGTTTTAAGGTTTTGGGGACATGTCCTAATGACAATGAGGAGTTAATAATAGACAGAAGAGGATCTATGACTTCTGGAAGCACCTCTTTTAGGAGCTTAGATGGTATAGGGTCTAACATACATGTTGTTGGTTTAGGTGATTTAACAAGTTTATACAAATCTTCCTCTCCTATAGTAGAGAATGAGTGGAACTGTTCCTCAGGGGATCTATAGTGCACTGTCTGATGCAATACTGTAGCTGACGGCTGAATGGTTACAATTTTATCTTTACAAACTACTTTACTTCTAAAATCAATACTATTAAAGTCATTACTGCTGTGTTGATGGGAAATGTCAACACTTGTTGAGGCTTTATTTTTCGTTAATTTATCCACTGTATTGAATAAATACCTGGGGTTATGTTTGTTTTCTTCTAAAAGAAAAGAAAAGTAATCGGATCTAGCAGTTTTTAATGCTTTTCTGTAGGATAGGTTACTTTCCCGCCAAGCAATACCAAATACCTCTAGTTTTGTTTTCCTCCAGCTGCGCTCCATTCTTTGGGCTGCTCTCTTTAGGGTGCGAGTATGCTCATTATACCATGGTGTCAAACTGTTTTCCTTAACCTTCCTTAAGCGTAAAGGAGCAACTTTATTTAAAATGCTATAAAAAAGATAGTCCATAGTTTTTGTTACATCATCAAATTGTTGTGATGAGGTTTTGGATATGCTAAGGAATTTGGATACATCAGGAAGATAACTTAAAAAGAAGTCTTTTGTGGTAGAAGTGATGGTTCTTCCATACTTATAGCCAAAATTGTAAATTCTACTTCTTGTTACATGAAGTTTGCACAAAACTAAATAATGATCTGAGATATCACTTCATCCATGTGACAGTATTAAATCTAGAGTATGATTTCGACAATGAGTAGGTCCTGAAACGTGTTGTCTAACACCAATAGAGTTCAGAATGTCTATAAATGCTGATCCCAATGCATCGTTTTCATTATCAACATGGATATTAAAATCACCAACTATTAAAACTTTATCTGCAGCCAGAACTAACTAAAATCACCAAACTCTTTAATAAAGTCTGTATGGTGCCCTGGTGGCCTGTATACAGTAGCCAGTACAAACATAACAGAGGATTTATCATTAACATTTGTTTCTCTGGATAATGTTATATGAAGCACCATTACTTCAAACGAGTTATACTTGAAGCCTGCCCTCTGAGAAATCCTGAAAACGTTGTTATAAATTGAAGCAACACCTCCACCTTTGCCTTTTAGACGTGGCTCATGTTTATAACAGTAATCTTGGGGGGGTGGACTTGTTTAATATAATGTAATCATCAGGGTTTAGCCAGGTTTCTGTCAAACAGAGCACATCTAGATTATGATCAGTGATCTTTATCATTTGTTTATCCATATTGCATCTGTTTTTTTGTTGTTGTTGTTGTTGTTGTTGTTGAACCTCAATTAAATTGTTAGAGTGTGAGATTCTGTTCGTCCACATGAACATCTTGTGTATAGGGACATTGTGTGCTAAATTTAAATGTGATAATGCTCACATGACAAGTTATCTGATTACCTAATGGAAGTTAGTTATGCTTATTCAGCTTGTATTTTCCAGATGGTCCATTGTTTCACTTCCGCAAAATGCTGTATATATGTGCCAACCAATGCACAATAAAGTTGAGCTTAGAATAAACTGCACCACTCATGTGTCTCATTCTTTGGTCCCTGGTACCAGCTCTCTGTTCAGATATCCCAACCTGAACCAGAAATTATAGTTGCGATCTCGAAGGCAAGAATATACAATTTATTCTTACAGTTAGAACATAACATATAGACATTCCAAGGTAAACAACTTTCCTGGACCAGTTTAGCTCAGGGCTACATGGACTCTCCCGCTGTCTTTTCGGCGGCCGTACAGAGGACAATAGCAAAGATGACTGATTTGCCCTCTACAGTCTGCGTCCTTTAATATGCCGATGACATTCTGATATCAGGTGAAACAAAAGATGACTGTCAAAAAGCCTCTATCATTGTCTGCAATGTACTTGCCCAAGCAGGATTCAAGGCCTCAAAAGGCAAGCCCCAATGGGTTCGGTCCAAAGTGACTTATTTTGGACACGTCGTAATGCCAGGTCTGAGAGCAATTTCTACAGACAGGTTCCAGCTGACCAGGAAGATGAAGTCTCCTCAAACTGTACAACAGCTTCAAAGTTTTCTGGGACTGCTTGGCTGGGACTGCAGTGCATGACAGGCACCTGAGAAGCCTGATAGATCATAAAGCTCCACCTACAACGCTCCTGAACTGGTCTGAAGAGGCGATCACCAAGTCCCTAGCTCTGGGCCTACCCGACTATCACAAAAACTTAAGATCAGTGGTTCCTGTCATGATACGTGATAAATTAGTCACCTATTGCCACCCCTTAAATCTAAATGTAATGTTGGGGTTACAGGGCGAGGCTAAGGCAGATTAAACTGGCATGGCTAAAACCTAGAACGTGTCTGAGGTCTTCTCCATACATCACATCGAAACATGGTGTCAGAAGTAAAGTTCTGAAGAAAAAAAAGCAACGGACAGCGTAACGAAGATGGAAGGATTACAGTCACCTGCAGGACTTGATTTACTGCAAGGTAATTTGTCGGAAAACTGGCGGAGATTTCGACAAAGATTTGAGCTGTATCTAGACGCAACTGGAAGCGCTAGCAAACCAGCCAAGGTAAAGTCCTCATTATTTCTTCATGTAGCCGGAGAAGAAGTGGTTGAAGTGTATAATACCTTCACGTTTGAAGAAGACGATGATAAACAAAATGCGTCTAAAATAATGGAGAAATTTGAAGAGTACTGTAACCCGAAGAACATAATCTACGAAAGATATATGTTTTTCACGTGTGTGCAAGGGGTCATGCCAATTAGCCAATATATTACTGAACTTTGTCATGCGAGTTTGGACTGTTGCTGGAATCTCTGATAAGAGATCGAGTTGTCTGTGGAATCACGTCAGATGCCATGAGAGAGAGACATTTAAGAGTTGACATTAGTCTCGAAAAAACTACCCAGCTGTGTATCGCGTCAGAAATTACAAAAGCTCAGATGAAGCAAATGAATGACGAAGATCACATGCCTCTACACGTGAAAGCAAGCACGTTAATTCAAGATTTTTATTCGTCACATCCACAATTATATATAGCATATATAACCAGCAGTGAAATGTGAGTCAAGTTCGCTCCATGGACAGTGCAATTATTAAAGAAAAAAACACAGATGAAAATATACATAAATATAGCTATGTACGAATGAAATAAAAGTAAACAATAAAAATATAAGAATAAAATATTAAAAAGATGTATATTGTAGAATTAAATATGGAACAAAATGTGTAAACTGTAGTCTTAAATATTAAGATACACAGGGATGTACAAGAAGCAAATGTGCAAACAGATTGACACTGTCAATGTCAAAGTCACCTTTATTTATATAGTGCTTTAAACAAAATACATTGCGTCAAAGCAACTGAACAACATTCATTAGGAAAACAGTGTCAATAATGAAAAAATGATAGTTAAAGGCAGTTCATCATTGGATTCAGTTATGTCATCTCTGTTCAGTTAAATCTGTGCATTTATTTGCAATCAAGTCAACGATATCGCTGTAGATGAAGTGACCCCAACTAAGCAAGCCAGAGGCGACAGCGGCAAGGAACCGAAACTCCATCGGTGACAGAATGGAGAAAAAAACCTTGGGAGAAACCAGGCTCAGTTGGGGGGTCAGTTCTCCTCTGACCAGACGAAACCAGTAGTTCAATTCCAGGCTGCAGCAAAGTCAGATTGTGCAGAAGAATCATCTGTTTCCTGTGGTCTTGTCCTGGTGCTCCTCTGAGACAAGGTCTTTACAGGGGATCTGTATCATAATGTGAGGTAGTGAATGATGAAGATCTTACTGATAAAGTGAACATTAAGTGGAGACATGAAGATGTTAAGAGGCTGGTTTTGAGTTTAGGAGCCTGATGGCCTGGGGGAAGAAACTCCTCCTGAGTCTCTCGGTTTTTGCCATCAGGCTACGGTAGCGCTTACCAGATGGCAGCAAAGTGAAGAGATGGTTACTAGTGTGGATGGAGTCCTTGATGATTTTAGTAGCTCTACTTCTGCAGCGTTTGAGGTAGATAGGGGAAGGGGGAAGTCGTGGCCTAATGGTTAGAGAGTTGGACTCCCAATCGAAAGGTTGTGAGTTCGAGTCCCGGGCCGGCAGGAATTGTGGGTGGGGGGAGTGCATGTACAGTTCTCTCTCCACCCTCAATACCACGACTTAGGTGCCCTTGAGCAAGGCATCGAACCCCCAACTGCTCCCCGGGCGCCGCAGCATAAATGGCTGCCCACTGCTCCGGGTGTGTGTTCACAGTGTGTGTGTGTTCACTGCTCTGTGTGTGTGCATTTCGGATGGGTTAAATGCAGAGCACAAATTCTGAGTATATGTCACTTCACTCACTTTCACTAGATGTCCTGCAGAGAGGGGAGAGCAGACCCTGAGATGCGCTCAGCTAAGCGCACAACTCTCTGCAGTGCTTTGCAGTCTTGACTGGAGCTGTTCCCATACCACACTGAGATGCACTGAGTCAATAAACTTTCTATAGCCCCTGAATAGAAAGTTTCCTCAGGTCCTCTGAGATGTTTACACCAAGGTACTTGAAGCTGCTCACCCTCTCCACAGGGGTCCCGCTGATCATAAGAGGAGTATAGGGCTGCTGCTGTCTCTTCCTGAAGTCCACAATCAGCTCTTTAGTTTTGCTCACATTCAGAGACAGTTGTCCTGGCACCATGATGTTAATTTCTCTACCTCATCCAAGTATGCAGTCTCATTATTGTTGTGAATGAGGCCCAGAACCACAGTATCATCAGGAAATTTGATTATAGATGTGGAGCTGTGCGAAGACACGCAGTCATGTGTGTAGAGAGAGTAGAGCAGGGGACTCAGGACACAGCCCTCTGGGGCTCCTATGTTCAGGGTGATGGAGTTGGAGGTGTACTGGCCTAGTTTCACCACTTGAGGTCTGCCGGTGAGGAAATCAAGAATCCATTTGCAGAGTGAAGAATTCAGGCCGAGGTCTATGAGTTTGGAAGCTAGCTTTATGGGGACTGTAGTATTAAAAGCTGAGCTATAGTCAATAAATAGCAGCCTTACATAGTTCCTGTTATTGCTGTCAGTGTGTGTGAGAGAAGAGTGCAGGATGTGAGAGATTGCATCATCAGTGGATCTGTTTGGGCGATAGGCAAACTGAAGAGGGTCCAAAGTATCCGGTATGGAGGAGCAGATGACGTTTTTAACCATTCCCTCAAAGACCTTCATGACTATTGATGTGAGGGCAACTGGACGATAGTCATTCAGACAAGAGGGTTTATGGTTCTTAGGCACAAGGATGATGACAGATTTTTTGAATGAGGTGGGAACCACCGATGTAGCAAGAGACTCATTAAAAATGGATGTAAACAAACCAGCGAGCTGATCAACGCAGGACCGCAGAAAACTGCCAGAAATCCCATCAGGTCCAGCTGCATTCACTCGCTTTAGTGCCCTCTGAACCTGGTCTTCCGACACTGTGATCACATGATGATCGCTGATCTGACTGCTGTTCCTGACGCGCTGATCGACAGACTCGAGCTGCTTAGATTGCTTTCAAAGCGACCGTAGGAAGTGTTTAGCTCGTCAGCCAGTGACAGATCTGCTCTCACCTTTGCAGAGGATTTGTTTCCAAAGGCACAGATGGTCCTTAGTCCTTGCCACATGCGTCAGGAGTCATTTAGCTGGAAATGTGACTCTATGTGTTCCCTGTATCTGTGTTTGGCGGTTTTTGCTGTGCGTCAGAGAGCATAGCAAGATGCTTTGTACTCGCTCATGTTTCCCGACAGAAGACCGGCGTTGTAAGCAGCAGTGTGTTTTTTTACTGCTGCATGGATTGATTGATCTATCCACCCACAGTTTCTGGTTTGAGAAGGACCTTATAGTTATTGTATCCATAGCTTGTTTCGGCTAGTGTGTTTACAAAGCTTAATGCTACATCCGTGGACTCGCTGACATCAGATGAACTTGCGCAAAACATGTCCCAGTCTACATCATCAAGAGCCGCCTGTAGCATGGCTTCTAATTGGGCAGACCATCGTATCACCACCCTCTGCACTGGGGGATCTTGAACGAGCCTTTGTTTATATTCTGGTGTGAGGAAAATGGCGGCATGGTCCGATTTGCCAAAAGCCGGTAGTAAGCGAGCTTTTTTAAACTGAGTGTAGCAATGATCCAGTCTATTCAGTCCTCTGGTTGGACAGGATACATGTTGATAAAAATTAGGCATAACTTGCCTGAGTTTGGCTTTATTAAAGTGCAGTGAAGCATAAGCAGACACGCAAAAACGAGCAACTAAATAAATACAAACCGAATGAAAAAGACAAAGCAAAATGGATACTTTCACAGAGTATGCTGATGTGTGCCTGGAGGGTGAACACACGATCGTTATAGATGAAAATGTGATTCCGAAAGTTCATCCACCCAGGAAAATTCCAGTGACCCTTAGAGAAAACCTGAAAAAAGAATTGAGCACAATGACAAAAACTGAAAGTAACAGAAAGGATTGAAGAGCCCACACAGTGGGTCAACCCCATAGTGATTGTGGAAAAGTCTAATGGGAAATTAAGAATATGTTTAGACCCCCGAGATCTCAACACAGCGGTAATGAGAGAACTCTACCAGTTACCAACAGTAGAAGAAATAACAAGCAGACTCTTAAAAGCCAAATACTTTACAGTGTTGGATGCAAGTTCAGGTTTTTGGCAACTCAAATTAGATAAGGCCAGCTCTCGCCTTTGTACATTCAACACTCCTTTTGGCCGCTTCAGAATCCTCCGACTCCCTTTTGGGGGCAACTCCGCTCCAGAAGTTTTTCACAGGACGGTGAAACAACTTATTGAAGGTGTTGAGACATACATTGATGATCTTTTGATCTGGGGAGAAACAAAAGCACAGCATGATTACAGACTGAGGCAAGTGCTAGAGAGAGCAAGGGTCAAGAATTTCAAGCTGAATAAGGAGAAATGCAAGATAGGCCTAGAGGAAATCAAATATCTCTGTCACAAACATGGTTTGAAACCAGATGAGACCAAAATAGAAGCTGTCAGAAAAATGCCTACTCCAGAATGCAAAAAGGATGTGGAGAAATTTCTAGGCATGATCACTTACCTTGCAAAGTTCATTCCAAACATGTCACAACACACTGACCCTTTGCGTGTACTTATCAGAGATGACGTTGCCTGGCAGTGGGAGGAGGAACATTCACGTGCATTCAACAAATTGAAAACAATGCTCACTTAGGCCTCCTTGCTCAGATACTACGATGTCAGTCTGCCAGTAACACTTTCTGTCGATGCAACTAAAAGTGGACTGGGTGCTGTTTTACTTCAAGAAGACAAGCCAGTGGCTTACGCATCGCGTGCATTGACTGAAACAGAACAGCGTTATGTGCAAATAGAAAAGATGTTGGCGATTGTGTTTGAGCAGAGCGTTTTCATCAGTACGTTTATGGAAGAGAGGTAGACGTACAGTCTGACAACAAACCACTGGAAGCAATAATGAAAGAGTCGTTGAGCAGCGCCCCAGCTAGAATACAGAGACTGTTGATGAGATTACAAAAATATCAAGTGAACATGTACAGTACAAGCCAGGTAACGAGATGTATATAGTGGATGCATTATCCAGAGCATACTTACCTGAGACCGACTCTCCTGATAAAGTAATAGAAGCTCAGGTGCATATGGTAATGTCAAACCTTCCTGTGTCAAATGAGAAACTAGATGAATTCAAAAAGGAAACTAAAAAAGGACAGTGCTAAATGGATGGCCTGAAATGAGGAGCAAAGCAGCAAAAGAAATACAAGGATATTGGAACTTCAGAGAGGAGATCTCAGTTGTGGATGGAGTTTTGTTCAAAGGAGAATGCCTTATAGTTCCAGCATCAATGAGAGCAGATATGCCAAAGCGAATTCATGAAAAGTCATCTAGGCATAGAAAGCTGCAGACGGAGAGCGAGAGATGTGCTCTTTTGGCCTGGAATGTCACAAAGCATAACAGAGATGGTAAACAACTGTGATGTGTGCAGCACATACCAGAACCGCCAAACCAAAGAGCCATTACTGTACATCCACACAGTGTTCCTGAAAGACCCTGGCAGAAAATAGGTGTCGACTTGTTTACCTTTGACCAACAGGAGTATCTACTCCAAGTTCATTGAAGTCGAGTGGCTGAGAACAGATACAAGAAGCACAACAGTCGTCACCCATCTGAAGTCTCAATTCGCCAGACATGGAATTCCTGAAACAGTAATTTCAGACAATGGGCCACAGTTTAGCTCACGTGAATTTCAAGTTTTTGTGTAAGAGTGGGAATTCTGCACAAAACCTCAAGCCCCCATCATCTACAGTCTAATGTAATGGCGGAAAGAGGAGTACAGACTGTTAAAAATATGCTTAAGAAGGCCAAGGCTGATGGAAAAGATCCTTACCTGTCTCTGCTAAACTTGAGAAGCACACCCATGGAGGATATTGGAGCATCTCCAGCCAAACTGTTGATGGGTTGAAGACTAAGAACAAGACTTCCAATGGCATCAGAGTTGCTGAAGCCTAGCACGGTAACTAACCCAGTACAGCAGGTGTTAGTTTACCTGTGAGAACTGCCAGTGGACGAGTAGTCTCAAAACCAAGAAGGCTTATTGAGGAGTAGTTCTATGATTTATTTTTCCTTAAGTTAAACTAAGCCACAGTTCAGAGGACAGTGTTATGTTAAATGAGAATCGGACTATGTTCTAAAACCTGAAAAAAAAGCAGTTGTGTTATAATGTGCAGTGATACACATTTGTTTTGTAATGGTGGGTTATATACAAGGTGACTGAAGTTATTTTATTTTGTAGAATATAAAAAAAAAAAAAAAGATGTCATGATACGTGATAAATGAGTCACCTATTGCCACCCCTTGAGTCTAAATGTAATGTTGGGGTTACAGGGCAGGGCTAAGGCAGATTAAACTAACATGGCTAAAACCTAGAACGTGTCTGAGGTCTTCTCCATACATCACATCGAAACAGTTCCCAACCTTTTTCAACTCGCGGCCCACACAACCAAACACATATGTTTGCGTGGCCCACTGCAAAAAAATTAACTGACCCACTATTGTTGGGTTTATAACTTAGTACTCTAGATTGTTAACTGTATTTATTGAATGAACTAGGGCTGTGCGATATGGCCAAAAAAAAAAAAAAAAACTATCGCGATTTATTTGATCAATTTTGCTATTTCGATTTTATTCGCAATTTTGACACACACAGATATGCTTTACTGTCATAAATGCATTCGGGATGAATTTGAAACATATTTCCAAAAGAAAACTAATGAGAGCTTTATCAAAAAGTTGTAACGTCTCTAGAACAGACAGAAGTCAAAATAATCACTATAGTAAATGTGTAAAAAAAAAAAAAAAAAGCAGCAGCGAGAGAGCGTTATTGTAACGCGAAAGCACATTAAAATAATGCGCAAGCGCGAATCTCTCCGTTCCCACGCAGATTTCCTTTGCTCTGTCACAAAACCAGACGTGCTTGCCCGGAGAGAGTGCGCGCACTTCAAACATGTCTCCTTTCACTTAAACTGCGTCTTAAACTCTCTCTATGCTCATGTGCTAGATATTACTTATTTTTGCACATTTTTATTTCTAGCTTTTTACCGCGTGCAGTGTGAACGCTCTGATCCTTTAACATGGGCTCAGAAAAAAGGCGCATCACAGTGTGTGAACTTGGGGTTAGGCATATGCCCAGTCTGTTCTGTTCTCGCGCCAGGCGCGTTGCATTCTGATTGGATCGGATAGCATACTGCAGGAGGTCAGGGCCGTGGAAATTCGTGCTATAAAGCTCAAATCATGATTTCATGACGATTTCTATTAATCGCACAGCCCTAGAATGTACTGAAATGAACAGAAAATAACTCTGGCTGGCACCGCTCAGCAAAACGGGAAAACCAGATGCAGGCAGAGCTCGGCAGCAGGTAGACAGTCAGCGGAGCAAGCAGTCAGTCAGGCCATTTATGCATGTTTGAATTTGTTGTTCTGTAGCATATGCACCAAAAATATAAATTGGTGGTTTATTCTTAAACCAATCAGTGAGCTCGAATAGTGGAAGCAAAGTAACAGTTTAATATAAATTTTAATAGATTGGGGTTGGCTGGTTATTCATTTATGTGAGTGGCGTTCGCATTGACTGGCATGCTGGGTGTGCGTGTGTTTTGTAATGTGTATGGTTGCAGCAATCAGATGCGTTGGCCGCTTAGTGGCATCTGTGCACCAGTTGCAGTTCACTTTATGCAGGGAAAATACTCGTATCATCGGTATGTATGCCATATTTCCTCCTGTTATGTTTTGATGTTAGATTTCATGAGTTTAATGAAATCGTCAATGTTTTTGATAGGCCAGGCATGACGTGCCGGGATATCTAAATGAGCTAGGATATTGTCCACCAGTGTGAACTGCGTGTATAGCTGTCCGGGCGGCTCTGTTGCTTTGCTTCATTTTGTTTTGGTTGTTTTATTTAGCTTTATGATAGTTTTGTTTTCTGTTGATCTTTAATAATTGTGACCTTGAATTTGTTATTGGTTTATATTGTTTTCCCCTTTGTTTATTTTTTGTTTATCCTTCTTTTCTGGATTGTTTGAAGTGTGTGTGGTATTTGTAATAACCTTTTTGTGTGTTGTATTTTCATGCAGGAGCTGAGGGCCATTCACGTGGGTATGTACCTGACAGTGACATTAAGATTTTGCACAGTCAACCTAGTCAAGTTGATTTAGAGCACTGGAGTAAACAACTGTGCTCCAGACAAAGATGGACTCTTGAGAGATGAGAAGGGAAGAATAGCCCTACCGAAATTAGGACTAGTAATCCTTATCAGACACTACCATGGAATGTCACATTCAAGTTGTGCAAAAGTAGTACAAGTGATTAATCAATTGTATTGCAGATGTACACAGAACAGTGAAGCTGATTTTAGATTAGTAAAGTATTATCGATTGATTGGCATCTGAACACACCTTACCATCCACAGTCTTCGTCAAATGTGGAAAGACTTAATCAAACGGTTAAACGAAGGCTCACTAAAGCTCTATAGATATGGGAAAGAAATGGGTAGATTTGCTACCAGAGATAAGAATGACTCCCATCTTCCACTAAATTTTCACCTTTTGAAATACTAATGTGTAGACCTTTCCCGATCCCATGGGTTAACCACTTCAGCTGTTATTTTGATTTTTTGAGAATTAGGCATATGCAATATTGGACCCACCGGCGGGTCCCCAGAGTTGATGTGGGTAAAGGTCGCACAGGCTTTACTTCCTTAGGTGATCTGGAGGTGATACAGGAGGATCAGGTAACGTCCCTCACTGAGAAACTTAACTCCATATGTTCTGATGTTTCTTTGTGTCTTCCTCTCCCCTCAGAAAAGCCTACTCACCCCTTTGTTCCAAGGCAGAGTGTGCTTATTTAAAGCCTGAAGCTGACGAAGGTGGGAAAACCAAGGTATCTTGGACCAGCCACTTTGATCGTAGTAACTGGAAAATATTATTGTGTCTATGTTTTAAATTGTAACAAATCTGTAACTGTCTTTTAGAAGAATGTGTGTAGGTGTTGTTCTCTCTTTCTCTGTCTAACTTCAGCAGAAACTGCAAGGCTAGAAAATATCAGAAAGACACCTGTGAATGTCAGCGCCCTGCACAGTGGAAAAGTACCTAAGGAGTAGCCACTGTGAAGCAAGAATATATAATGAACTGCTTATGCTTTTTAAAACATTCCGGACTGCCCAGATGTTATATCTTTGGTAGACTGTAATCCTGAGCTCAGAAAAGACAATTCTGATTCTTTATTAAAAGATTTTCTTAACCATATACAAGTCTCCAGTTTATCATTTGACGAATCAACGAACTGGGAGGAAAACTCTGCTGGGGCAGACTTTCCAACAATTTGGAGGGGGCACCCGGATTCGTCACGAGACTGGACGCTGAAGGACATCTCTTTTTCAGTCAACCAGCTGGAAAACTACTAACAAAGGTAAGCAGACACCTTTTTAACAAAATTACTGCATATTGGCATTTACCAAATTTAAAGACAGAGGAAGAGGTGAATATCAGCATTTTAATTAAAACAAAAAGAGTCAGAATTGGACTAAAAAGGTAAAATAAAATATTTGAAACTGTTGTGAAAATCCTGGCATGGTTTAAGGGTGAGAATAACCCGGCGTGGTTTTACTATATATTGTATGCAAAATTCAAGAAACCTTTGTGAAAATCCCGGCGTGGTTGACAGTTTAAATATAAGGATGGTATACATTTTTAACTGTTGTGAAAATCCTGGCATGGTTTAAGGGTGAGAATAACCCGGCGTGGTTTTACTCTATAAGGAAAATAGGTTGTATGTAAAATTCAAGACCCCTTTGTGAAAAATCTCGGCGTGGTTAACAGTTTTAAATACTAGGATTGGTCTGACGTATGTGTATGTGTGATTGCATGAAAATATAACTCGTAAAAAAAAATAATAATAATAAATAAAAAAAAATATAACTGCAAGCAGCGATGGCAGGCTCAAGCCGTCAGTGCAAACGCCACCCCGGTGGCATCGGGAAAACTGTGCCCAGCGGGCATAAGCATTTACAGTAACCCTCTGGCAATCAAGTTTTAAGGGATACAGCAGTTAAAGGGTTAATCCAACCCATCCGGACTTTGAAATCACATACACAGAACAATATATATAACTTTAGTAACACTTTATTTTAATATATATAAAAAATGTATAAGGTGTGCATCGTAGCTGACACCTAAATGAACACATTACAATTGTTTTATGACTGCAAGTCTTTCTCCTCAAATGCTATTGAGCTTCAAATTTGCGTTTGAGCCCATGTGAAAAAGTATCAATTTACATATGACTTACAGTTTGTTTTAATAAACATCAAACATTCAATTTAATTGTGCATTGTAGCTGTCACCTAGATGAACAATTACAGTTATTTTTATGACTGTAAGTCATTTTCTTCAAATGCTACTGACGTTAGAAAAGTGTATAACAATATCACATGTAACTTTAGAGATGGTCCCTAAATTTGAGTCTCTCGAATGTCCACTGTCAAGCCAACTTTATGCCTGTTTTTGTTTTGTTTTTTACTTTATTTTTCTTTTCTCTGTGGCTGATTGTTGATGTTCTTTACCCGGGCATAGATGTCCATCCATCAATAATGAACATTCATCCGCAAACATGAGGTGCGAGCGGTCGCGAGCGCGGATGGGTGAATGGCGCATGTTTTTTTTTTTTTGAGCAACTGGGATGGTGCCCCCTCTGGGAGTTGGTGCCCTACGAAGACTGCGTACTCTGCATATAGGGAGTGGCGGTACAATCTGGAGGATATATTCCTCAAACCGTCGTACAAGAAGAGGTGATGCTAGTCCTTCAATAATCTCTCAAAACCTATCTGTTCATAAATCCTATATATAAAGTCTTAATATAGTATTCCACAATACGTTGTGCTATTCTAATTAAGTCATTTTTTGGGATCTTTTTACATCTCTCAGAACCTGACACGTTGTAATTCGTAGACTCCAGGAAAGTTGCAGTTCTGGAAAATGGTGGCAATGTAGACTAAATTCTCCCTGATTGTTTCACACCTAGTTCTTCACTTTAATTCTTAAATCTTTTGCAGTTTACGTGTTTCTGGTCTTTTCCACCTGTTTTTTTTTCTGACCCTTCTGACCCAGTAAGCATTTTGCTGTCCAGTGGTCATGTCTTTACTTTGCAACTACTGTAGTGATCTAATTTTGAATATTTCTCATGAGGATCTAATAATTTTGTTTTTTTTCAGTCTGAGTGAGTGTCTTTTTTGGCTCATTTTATCAGTAAAGGAAAAAGTGCCTCATAATTCTGCACAACTGAATATAAGGAGTTTTTTTTTTCTCTTCCAGTCTTTTTTCACATCCCATTCGTCAATATTTGTGTTATCACAAATCCCGGAAAATGCTTGTTGTAGTCCAAACAATTTGTTCGTTGTAGTTTTTAAAAAGTGATTTTTGTTAAATAAAATCTCCTTTTGAATTGGACTTTCAGCTTTGTAACTTTGCAGAACTTTTTTTATGCTGAAACAGCAACATTACAGACTAACTAAAGTTGAAAAAGTGAAAAAGCCTAATAGCACTCCTTTAATAGGCATTATTAAGCAGTTCATAAATACAGCTATAAATATTGTAACAACGTACAGTTGTTCGAATACCGTGGGCTAACTAGAGCTAAGCTAGACTGTTTATTTTAACCTAGCGGCTAGCAGGGCGTTAGGGTTAGGTTAGGGTTAGGGTTAGTTAGGGGATTGAAACGTCCAAGGTTCGGTTAGGTTAGGGTTAGGGTTAGGGTTAGGTAAGTATAGATCCCAGACCCAATGCCCAAAGGGCATCGGACTGGGTTTTGCACTGTCCATCCCACCCATGGTCACCAAGCAGGCTCCACTTTCATACTGGCACACACCAGAGTGTCCCATCACCCAGTATAGGGCTCTAACAATCAGGGCTCTAATGTCCCGGGCTCTATTGCCCAGGGCCTAAGTGGTTAAGGTTAGGGTTGGTTTTTGGGAGGAGATTTTAAACTATATACAAGTACACAAGCCTTTTATCGCGACGTTTCGACAGCTTTCTGTGTCTTCTTCAGGCATGACTTGTGTAAAATAAATCTTTTCTTCTCAGGGCTCAATATAATTTTTTTAATTTTTATTTCTAAACACCATGTATGTGGTGGAGCAAAAAATCATCTATTTTCCTCTTCTCACTCGGGAGCTGTGTGTGCAGCTTCTTATACCCCGAGCAGGGCCTAGGCTCCTCCCCTCTGTTTATTTTTGAATTTTTAAATTTTTAAATTTTCAGAGCCTTTTCTTTGAGTATATCAAGCACATTTAAATGCATTTTTTGAATTCAAGCACTCCTTCATCTTCCCTTACACTCTTAAAAGTTTACTTTTTTGTTTTAGTATACACTTTTTTGTGTTACTATCCTCACAGACCCATTTATTTCTTTTCACACACTTATTTGTGTTTTTAAGACCCCTTTTGTTTTATTTTCCAACACATATTTTTGTGTTATCTGTCACTCACGGCACCCCCATTGTCTTTTCGACCGTTACTGTGCTTTCATTCAAAAAAATACACCTTTTTTGTGCTATGATACAAATCCCTCTTTCTGGCTCACTACTGTACATTTTTGTGTATCACATTTAAACCAACTATATACAAACTCTTTTTACATGACTCTTAACCCATATGTATCTTTTTAGATTTTTTTCAGATGGAGACATCCAGTATGGTTTTCCGTAAAGGGAGACCAGCGAGGCCCAGAGAGAGAGGCACGGGCTGAGTTAGGTAAGTATAGATCCCAGACCCAATGCCCAAAGGGCATCGGACTGGGTTTTGCACTGTCCATCCCACCCATGGTCACCAAGCAGGCTCCACTTTCATACTGGCACACACCAGAGTGTCCCATCACCCAGTATAGGGCTCTAACAATCAGGGCTCTAATGTCCCGGGCTCTATTGCCCAGGGCCTAAGTGGTTAAGGTTAGGGTTGGTTTTTGGGAGGAGATTTTAAACTATATACAAGTACACAAGCCTTTAGGGTTAGGTAAGTATAGATCCCAGACCCAATGCCCAAAGGGCATCGGACTGGGTTTTGCACTGTCCATCCCACCCATGGTCACCAAGCAGGCTCCACTTTCATACTGGCACACACCAGAGTGTCCCATCACCCAGTATAGGGCTCTAACAATCAGGGCTCTAATGTCCCGGGCTCTATTGCCCAGGGCCTAAGTGGTTAAGGTTAGGGTTGGTTTTTGGGAGGAGATTTTAAACTATATACAAGTACACAAGCCTTTTATCGCGACGTTTCGACAGCTTTCTGTGTCTTCTTCAGGCATGACTTGTGTAAAATAAATCTTTTCTTCTCAGGGCTCAATATAATTTTTTTAATTTTTATTTCTAAACACCATGTATGTGGTGGAGCAAAAAATCATCTATTTTCCTCTTCTCACTCGGGAGCTGTGTGTGCAGCTTCTTATACCCCGAGCAGGGCCTAGGCTCCTCCCCTCTGTTTATTTTTGAATTTTTAAATTTTTAAATTTTCAGAGCCTTTTCTTTGAGTATATCAAGCACATTTAAATGCATTTTTTGAATTCAAGCACTCCTTCATCTTCCCTTACACTCTTAAAAGTTTACTTTTTTGTTTTAGTATACACTTTTTTGTGTTACTATCCTCACAGACCCATTTATTTCTTTTCACACACTTATTTGTGTTTTTAAGACCCCTTTTGTTTTATTTTCCAACACATATTTTTGTGTTATCTGTCACTCACGGCACCCCCATTGTCTTTTCGACCGTTACTGTGCTTTCATTCAAAAAAATACACCTTTTTTGTGCTATGATACAAATCCCTCTTTCTGGCTCACTACTGTACATTTTTGTGTATCACATTTAAACCAACTATATACAAACTCTTTTTACATGACTCTTAACCCATATGTATCTTTTTAGATTTTTTTCAGATGGAGACATCCAGTATGGTTTTCCGTAAAGGGAGACCAGCGAGGCCCAGAGAGAGAGGCACGGGCTGAGTTAGGTAAGTATAGATCCCAGACCCAATGCCCAAAGGGCATCGGACTGGGTTTTGCACTGTCCATCCCACCCATGGTCACCAAGCAGGCTCCACTTTCATACTGGCACACACCAGAGTGTCCCATCACCCAGTATAGGGCTCTAACAATCAGGGCTCTAATGTCCCGGGCTCTATTGCCCAGGGCCTAAGTGGTTAAGGTTAGGGTTGGTTTTTGGGAGGAGATTTTAAACTATATACAAGTACACAAGCCTTTTATCGCGACGTTTCGACAGCTTTCTGTGTCTTCTTCAGGCATGACTTGTGTAAAATAAATCTTTTCTTCTCAGGGCTCAATATAATTTTTTTAATTTTTATTTCTAAACACCATGTATGTGGTGGAGCAAAAAATCATCTATTTTCCTCTTCTCACTCGGGAGCTGTGTGTGCAGCTTCTTATACCCCGAGCAGGGCCTAGGCTCCTCCCCTCTGTTTATTTTTGAATTTTTAAATTTTTAAATTTTCAGAGCCTTTTCTTTGAGTATATCAAGCACATTTAAATGCATTTT
Organism: Carassius carassius; assembly: GCF_963082965.1. NCBI lineage: Eukaryota > Metazoa > Chordata > Actinopteri > Cypriniformes > Cyprinidae > Carassius > Carassius carassius. The sequence continues at coordinate 671,593 of NC_081758.1, read as the reverse complement.
TTGAATTCAAGCACTCCTTCATCTTCCCTTACACTCTTAAAAGTTTACTTTTTTGTTTTAGTATACACTTTTTTGTGTTACTATCCTCACAGACCCATTTATTTCTTTTCACACACTTATTTGTGTTTTTAAGACCCCTTTTGTTTTATTTTCCAACACATATTTTTGTGTTATCTGTCACTCACGGCACCCCCATTGTCTTTTCGACCGTTACTGTGCTTTCATTCAAAAAAATACACCTTTTTTGTGCTATGATACAAATCCCTCTTTCTGGCTCACTACTGTACATTTTTGTGTATCACATTTAAACCAACTATATACAAACTCTTTTTACATGACTCTTAACCCATATGTATCTTTTTAGATTTTTTTCAGATGGAGACATCCAGTATGGTTTTCCGTAAAGGGAGACCAGCGAGGCCCAGAGAGAGAGGCACGGGCTGAGTTAGGTAAGTATAGATCCCAGACCCAATGCCCAAAGGGCATCGGACTGGGTTTTGCACTGTCCATCCCACCCATGGTCACCAAGCAGGCTCCACTTTCATACTGGCACACACCAGAGTGTCCCATCACCCAGTATAGGGCTCTAACAATCAGGGCTCTAATGTCCCGGGCTCTATTGCCCAGGGCCTAAGTGGTTAAGGTTAGGGTTGGTTTTTGGGAGGAGATTTTAAACTATATACAAGTACACAAGCCTTTTATCACGACGTTTCGACAGCTTTCTGTGTCTTCTTCAGGCATGACTTGTGTAAAATAAATCTTTTCTTCTCAGGGCTCAATATAATTTTTTTAATTTTTATTTCTAAACACCATGTATGTGGTGGAGCAAAAAATCATCTATTTTCCTCTTCTCACTCGGGAGCTGTGTGTGCAGCTTCTTATACCCCGAGCAGGGCCTAGGCTCCTCCCCTCTGTTTATTTTTGAATTTTTAAATTTTTAAATTTTCAGAGCCTTTTCTTTGAGTATATCAAGCACATTTAAATGCATTTTTTGAATTCAAGCACTCCTTCATCTTCCCTTACACTCTTAAAAGTTTACTTTTTTGTTTTAGTATACACTTTTTTGTGTTACTATCCTCACAGACCCATTTATTTCTTTTCACACACTTATTTGTGTTTTTAAGACCCCTTTTGTTTTATTTTCCAACACATATTTTTGTGTTATCTGTCACTCACGGCACCCCCATTGTCTTTTCGACCGTTACTGTGCTTTCATTCAAAAAAATACACCTTTTTTGTGCTATGATACAAATCCCTCTTTCTGGCTCACTACTGTACATTTTTGTGTATCACATTTAAACCAACTATATACAAACTCTTTTTACATGACTCTTAACCCATATGTATCTTTTTAGATTTTTTTCAGATGGAGACATCCAGTATGGTTTTCCGTAAAGGGAGACCAGCGAGGCCCAGAGAGAGAGGCACGGGCTGAGTTAGGTAAGTATAGATCCCAGACCCAATGCCCAAAGGGCATCGGACTGGGTTTTGCACTGTCCATCCCACCCATGGTCACCAAGCAGGCTCCACTTTCATACTGGCACACACCAGAGTGTCCCATCACCCAGTATAGGGCTCTAACAATCAGGGCTCTAATGTCCCGGGCTCTATTGCCCAGGGCCTAAGTGGTTAAGGTTAGGGTTGGTTTTTGGGAGGAGATTTTAAACTATATACAAGTACACAAGCCTTTTATCGCGACGTTTCGACAGCTTTCTGTGTCTTCTTCAGGCATGACTTGTGTAAAATAAATCTTTTCTTCTCAGGGCTCAATATAATTTTTTTAATTTTTATTTCTAAACACCATGTATGTGGTGGAGCAAAAAATCATCTATTTTCCTCTTCTCACTCGGGAGCTGTGTGTGCAGCTTCTTATACCCCGAGCAGGGCCTAGGCTCCTCCCCTCTGTTTATTTTTGAATTTTTAAATTTTTAAATTTTCAGAGCCTTTTCTTTGAGTATATCAAGCACATTTAAATGCATTTTTTGAATTCAAGCACTCCTTCATCTTCCCTTACACTCTTAAAAGTTTACTTTTTTGTTTTAGTATACACTTTTTTGTGTTACTATCCTCACAGACCCATTTATTTCTTTTCACACACTTATTTGTGTTTTTAAGACCCCTTTTGTTTTATTTTCCAACACATATTTTTGTGTTATCTGTCACTCACGGCACCCCCATTGTCTTTTCGACCGTTACTGTGCTTTCATTCAAAAAAATACACCTTTTTTGTGCTATGATACAAATCCCTCTTTCTGGCTCACTACTGTACATTTTTGTGTATCACATTTAAACCAACTATATACAAACTCTTTTTACATGACTCTTAACCCATATGTATCTTTTTAGATTTTTTTCAGATGGAGACATCCAGTATGGTTTTCCGTAAAGGGAGACCAGCGAGGCCCAGAGAGAGAGGCACGGGCTGAGTTAGGTAAGTATAGATCCCAGACCCAATGCCCAAAGGGCATCGGACTGGGTTTTGCACTGTCCATCCCACCCATGGTCACCAAGCAGGCTCCACTTTCATACTGGCACACACCAGAGTGTCCCATCACCCAGTATAGGGCTCTAACAATCAGGGCTCTAATGTCCCGGGCTCTATTGCCCAGGGCCTAAGTGGTTAAGGTTAGGGTTGGTTTTTGGGAGGAGATTTTAAACTATATACAAGTACACAAGCCTTTTATCGCGACGTTTCGACAGCTTTCTGTGTCTTCTTCAGGCATGACTTGTGTAAAATAAATCTTTTCTTCTCAGGGCTCAATATAATTTTTTTAATTTTTATTTCTAAACACCATGTATGTGGTGGAGCAAAAAATCATCTATTTTCCTCTTCTCACTCGGGAGCTGTGTGTGCAGCTTCTTATACCCCGAGCAGGGCCTAGGCTCCTCCCCTCTGTTTATTTTTGAATTTTTAAATTTTTAAATTTTCAGAGCCTTTTCTTTGAGTATATCAAGCACATTTAAATGCATTTTTTGAATTCAAGCACTCCTTCATCTTCCCTTACACTCTTAAAAGTTTACTTTTTTGTTTTAGTATACACTTTTTTGTGTTACTATCCTCACAGACCCATTTATTTCTTTTCACACACTTATTTGTGTTTTTAAGACCCCTTTTGTTTTATTTTCCAACACATATTTTTGTGTTATCTGTCACTCACGGCACCCCCATTGTCTTTTCGACCGTTACTGTGCTTTCATTCAAAAAAATACACCTTTTTTGTGCTATGATACAAATCCCTCTTTCTGGCTCACTACTGTACATTTTTGTGTATCACATTTAAACCAACTATATACAAACTCTTTTTACATGACTCTTAACCCATATGTATCTTTTTAGATTTTTTTCAGATGGAGACATCCAGTATGGTTTTCCGTAAAGGGAGACCAGCGAGGCCCAGAGAGAGAGGCACGGGCTGAGTTAGGTAAGTATAGATCCCAGACCCAATGCCCAAAGGGCATCGGACTGGGTTTTGCACTGTCCATCCCACCCATGGTCACCAAGCAGGCTCCACTTTCATACTGGCACACACCAGAGTGTCCCATCACCCAGTATAGGGCTCTAACAATCAGGGCTCTAATGTCCCGGGCTCTATTGCCCAGGGCCTAAGTGGTTAAGGTTAGGGTTGGTTTTTGGGAGGAGATTTTAAACTATATACAAGTACACAAGCCTTTTATCGCGACGTTTCGACAGCTTTCTGTGTCTTCTTCAGGCATGACTTGTGTAAAATAAATCTTTTCTTCTCAGGGCTCAATATAATTTTTTTAATTTTTATTTCTAAACACCATGTATGTGGTGGAGCAAAAAATCATCTATTTTCCTCTTCTCACTCGGGAGCTGTGTGTGCAGCTTCTTATACCCCGAGCAGGGCCTAGGCTCCTCCCCTCTGTTTATTTTTGAATTTTTAAATTTTTAAATTTTCAGAGCCTTTTCTTTGAGTATATCAAGCACATTTAAATGCATTTTTTGAATTCAAGCACTCCTTCATCTTCCCTTACACTCTTAAAAGTTTACTTTTTTGTTTTAGTATACACTTTTTTGTGTTACTATCCTCACAGACCCATTTATTTCTTTTCACACACTTATTTGTGTTTTTAAGACCCCTTTTGTTTTATTTTCCAACACATATTTTTGTGTTATCTGTCACTCACGGCACCCCCATTGTCTTTTCGACCGTTACTGTGCTTTCATTCAAAAAAATACACCTTTTTTGTGCTATGATACAAATCCCTCTTTCTGGCTCACTACTGTACATTTTTGTGTATCACATTTAAACCAACTATATACAAACTCTTTTTACATGACTCTTAACCCATATGTATCTTTTTAGATTTTTTTCAGATGGAGACATCCAGTATGGTTTTCCGTAAAGGGAGACCAGCGAGGCCCAGAGAGAGAGGCACGGGCTGAGTTAGGTAAGTATAGATCCCAGACCCAATGCCCAAAGGGCATCGGACTGGGTTTTGCACTGTCCATCCCACCCATGGTCACCAAGCAGGCTCCACTTTCATACTGGCACACACCAGAGTGTCCCATCACCCAGTATAGGGCTCTAACAATCAGGGCTCTAATGTCCCGGGCTCTATTGCCCAGGGCCTAAGTGGTTAAGGTTAGGGTTGGTTTTTGGGAGGAGATTTTAAACTATATACAAGTACACAAGCCTTTTATCACGACGTTTCGACAGCTTTCTGTGTCTTCTTCAGGCATGACTTGTGTAAAATAAATCTTTTCTTCTCAGGGCTCAATATAATTTTTTTAATTTTTATTTCTAAACACCATGTATGTGGTGGAGCAAAAAATCATCTATTTTCCTCTTCTCACTCGGGAGCTGTGTGTGCAGCTTCTTATACCCCGAGCAGGGCCTAGGCTCCTCCCCTCTGTTTATTTTTGAATTTTTAAATTTTTAAATTTTCAGAGCCTTTTCTTTGAGTATATCAAGCACATTTAAATGCATTTTTTGAATTCAAGCACTCCTTCATCTTCCCTTACACTCTTAAAAGTTTACTTTTTTGTTTTAGTATACACTTTTTTGTGTTACTATCCTCACAGACCCATTTATTTCTTTTCACACACTTATTTGTGTTTTTAAGACCCCTTTTGTTTTATTTTCCAACACATATTTTTGTGTTATCTGTCACTCACGGCACCCCCATTGTCTTTTCGACCGTTACTGTGCTTTCATTCAAAAAAATACACCTTTTTTGTGCTATGATACAAATCCCTCTTTCTGGCTCACTACTGTACATTTTTGTGTATCACATTTAAACCAACTATATACAAACTCTTTTTACATGACTCTTAACCCATATGTATCTTTTTAGATTTTTTTCAGATGGAGACATCCAGTATGGTTTTCCGTAAAGGGAGACCAGCGAGGCCCAGAGAGAGAGGCACGGGCTGAGTTAGGTAAGTATAGATCCCAGACCCAATGCCCAAAGGGCATCGGACTGGGTTTTGCACTGTCCATCCCACCCATGGTCACCAAGCAGGCTCCACTTTCATACTGGCACACACCAGAGTGTCCCATCACCCAGTATAGGGCTCTAACAATCAGGGCTCTAATGTCCCGGGCTCTATTGCCCAGGGCCTAAGTGGTTAAGGTTAGGGTTGGTTTTTGGGAGGAGATTTTAAACTATATACAAGTACACAAGCCTTTTATCGCGACGTTTCGACAGCTTTCTGTGTCTTCTTCAGGCATGACTTGTGTAAAATAAATCTTTTCTTCTCAGGGCTCAATATAATTTTTTTAATTTTTATTTCTAAACACCATGTATGTGGTGGAGCAAAAAATCATCTATTTTCCTCTTCTCACTCGGGAGCTGTGTGTGCAGCTTCTTATACCCCGAGCAGGGCCTAGGCTCCTCCCCTCTGTTTATTTTTGAATTTTTAAATTTTTAAATTTTCAGAGCCTTTTCTTTGAGTATATCAAGCACATTTAAATGCATTTTTTGAATTCAAGCACTCCTTCATCTTCCCTTACACTCTTAAAAGTTTACTTTTTTGTTTTAGTATACACTTTTTTGTGTTACTATCCTCACAGACCCATTTATTTCTTTTCACACACTTATTTGTGTTTTTAAGACCCCTTTTGTTTTATTTTCCAACACATATTTTTGTGTTATCTGTCACTCACGGCACCCCCATTGTCTTTTCGACCGTTACTGTGCTTTCATTCAAAAAAATACACCTTTTTTGTGCTATGATACAAATCCCTCTTTCTGGCTCACTACTGTACATTTTTGTGTATCACATTTAAACCAACTATATACAAACTCTTTTTACATGACTCTTAACCCATATGTATCTTTTTAGATTTTTTTCAGATGGAGACATCCAGTATGGTTTTCCGTAAAGGGAGACCAGCGAGGCCCAGAGAGAGAGGCACGGGCTGAGTTAGGTAAGTATAGATCCCAGACCCAATGCCCAAAGGGCATCGGACTGGGTTTTGCACTGTCCATCCCACCCATGGTCACCAAGCAGGCTCCACTTTCATACTGGCACACACCAGAGTGTCCCATCACCCAGTATAGGGCTCTAACAATCAGGGCTCTAATGTCCCGGGCTCTATTGCCCAGGGCCTAAGTGGTTAAGGTTAGGGTTGGTTTTTGGGAGGAGATTTTAAACTATATACAAGTACACAAGCCTTAGGGTTAGGGTTAGGTTAGATTAGGTTAGGTTAGAGTTAGGGTTAGG
>NC_081757.1:45497908-45500408 GCF_963082965.1 Carassius carassius | reverse complement strand
GTCCCAAACACGCCGCGAACACGTCCCAAACACACGCCCCCGAACACGTCCCAAACACACGCCCCAAACACGTCCCAAACACACGCCCCAAACACGTCCCAAACACGTCAACACGTCCCAAACACACGCCCCAAACACGTCAACACGCCCCAAACACGTCAACACGCCCCAAACACATCAACACGTCCCAAACACACGCCCAAACACGTCAACACGTCCCAAACACGCCCCACGCCCCAAAAACACACCCCTAACACGTCCCAAACACACGCCCCCAAACACGTCAACACGTCCCAAACACACGCCCCAAACACGTCAACACGCCCCATACACACGTCCCAAACACACGCCCCGTCAACACGCACCGAACACGTCCCAAACACGCCTCGAACATGTCCCAAACACACGCCCCAAACACACACCCTGAACACGTCCCAAACACACGCCCCAAACACATGTCCCCGAACACGTCCCAAACACACGCCCCAAACACACGTCCTGAACACGTCCCAAACACACGCCCCAAATACACGCCCTAAACACGTCCCAAACACACTCCCCAAACAAGCCCCAAACACGCCCCAAACTAGTCCCAAACACATGCCCCAAACACACGTCCTAAACACACGTCCCAAACACACGCCCCAAACTAGTCCCAAACACACGCCCCAAACACACGCACCAAACAAGCCCCAAACTAGTCCCAAACACACGTCCCAAACGCACGCCCCAAACACGTCCCAAACACGCCCCAAACTAGTCCCAAACACACGCCCTAAACACACGCCCCAAACAAGCCCTAAACACACGCCCCAAACAAGCCCTAAACACATGCCCCAAACTAGTCCTAAACACATGCCCTAAACACACGCCCCAAACAAGCCCCAAACACGTCCCAAACACACGCCCCAAACACACCCCAAACATGTCCCAAACACAAGCCCAAAACACGTCAACACGTCCCAAACACACGTCCCAAACACACGCCCAAACACGTCAACACGTCCCAAACACGCCCCATACACACATCCCAAACACGCCCCAAACATGTCCAAATCACACGTCCCATCAACACGCACAGAACACGCCTCGAGCACGTCCCAAACACACGCCCAAAAACACACCCCGAACACGTCCCAAACACGCCCCGAACACGTCCCAAACACACGCCCCCGAACACGTCCCAAACACACGCCCCAAACACGTCCCAAACACGTCAACACGTCCCAAACACACGCCCCAAACACGTCAACACGCCCCAAACACATCAACACGTCCCAAACACACGCCCCAAACACGTCAACACGCCCCATACACACGTCCCAAACACACGCTCCGTCAAATGCACCGAACACGTTCCAAACACGCCTCGAACACACGCCCAAACACGTCAACACGTCCCAAACACGCCCCACGCCCCAAAAACACACCCCTAACACGTCCCAAACACACGCCCCCAAACACGTCAACACGTCCCAAACACACGCCCCAAACACATCAACAGGTCCCAAACACACGCCCCAAACACGTCAACACGCCCCATACACACGTCCCAAACACACGCCCCGTCAACACGCACCGAACACGTCCCAAACACGCCTCGAACATGTCCCAAACACACGCCCCAAACACACACCCTGAACACGTCCCAAACACGCCCCGTACACGTCCCAAACACACGCCCCAAACACATGTCCCCGAACACGTCCCAAACACACGCCCCAAACACACGTCCTGAACACGTCCCAAACACACGCCCCAAATACACGCCCTAAACACGTCCCAAACACACTCCCCAAACAAGCCCCAAACACGCCCCAAACTAGTCCCAAACACATGCCCCAAACACACGTCCTAAACACACGTCCCAAACACACGCCCCAAACACGTCCCAAACACACGCCCCAAACTACTCCCAAACACACGCCCCAAACAAGCCCTAAACACACGCCCCAAACAAGCCCTAAACACACGCCCCAAACTAGTCCCAAACACACGCCCTAAACACATGTCCCAAAACGCCCCAAACACGCCCCAAACGCACTCCCCGTCAACACGCACCGAACACGTCCCAAACACGCCTCGAACACGTCCCAAACACGCCCCAAACGCACGTCCAAAACACGCCCCAAACACACGTCCAAAACACACGTCCAAAACACACGTCAACACGTCCCAAACACGTCAACACGTCCCAAACACACGCCCCATACACGCGTCCCAAACACGCCCCAATCATGTCCAAAACACACGCCCCGTCAACACGCACCGAACACGTCCCAAACACGCCTTGAACACGTCCCAAACACACGCCCCAAACACACACCCGAACACGTCCCAAACACGCCCCGAACATGTCCAAAACACACGCCCCGTCAACACGCACCGAACATGTCCCAAACACGCCTTGAACACGCCCCAAACACACACCAGAACACGTCCCAAACACACCCCGAAAACGTCCCAAACACGCCCCGAACATGTCCCAAACACAAATCCC
>NC_081757.1:45450408-45490408 GCF_963082965.1 Carassius carassius | reverse complement strand
CTGGTGGTTAACCGTGTCAAAAGCAGCGGACAGATCAAGCAGGATAAGTACTGAAGATTTGGATTACGCTCTTGCCAGTCTTAGGCCTTCAACAACTGAGAGCAAGGCCGTCTCAGCTGAATGTCCACTTCTGAAACCAGATTGGTTGCTGTCAAGGAGGTTGTTGTTTGTGAGAAATGCAGAGACTTGGTTGAACACAGCTCGTTCAAGTGTTTTTGCAATGAAAGGAAAAGGGGAAACTGGTCTGTAGTTCTCTAAAAGAGATGGATTGAGGTTGGGTTTCTTAAGTAGTGGAGTTAAATGATGAGGGAAAAACACCAGTGTGGAGGGATGTGTTAATGATGTGAGTGAGTACAACTGCAGGAGAAATGGCTTGAAGGAGATGAGATGGAATAGGATCAAGCGTGCAAGTAGTAGGGTGATTAGAAAGGATGAGTTTGCAACAGACTAAAACAGGCTAGCAGTGTGCAAAAATGTGTTAACATTGTGCTAAAATGCTAACAAAATGCTAAAACACGTTAGCATTGAGCTAAAACTGGATAGCAATTTGATAAAACATGTTAACAATGTTCTAAAATATGTAAAAATGCTAATATGCTAAAAAATGTTAACAGCATGCTAGCAATGTTAAGGCATGTCAACAGTGAGTTCTGGTCAGGTTTTGTCAAGCCAAGCCTCAGTTAATAAACCAGTGTAATAAACTCAGCATCAGATCTGTCTCTATCTCTGTTAGCGTGGGCTAGTGCTCGTGAACCGATGGATTCATGCAGACTGTGAATGACTCTCAATGAGACTTCAACACATTCTCGCTGTTCGTTTATCTCATCAAGACTGCGATCATCGCACTTCCAGTCAGCTATCCAGCATCTTGATCCTGTGTCATTGATCATCATGTATTTATTGTTCAGAGCCATGTTATGATGCGTACAGTGAAGCTCACTTCCAACTTGTGATTATGCAGTTTAATTTTACATTAAAACATTTTGTTAAAAGACTTTACATGCTTCAAAAAACACAGACAAAATAAGTCACAATGTATTATGACATTTACCCCAAAACAGTTGAAAATGAACATCATAAATTAGGAGTCTTCAATCCATCAAGCACACAACCAGAAACAAATGAAATAGCAGCACAAACAATTACATTTACACATTGACACAAAATACAACAAGAAGAAGCCACTGTGACAATACAGTTTACTCCACTGACTTGAAAACACCACAGATTCAAGAAAGAATGATCTGATTTCTGAAGAGTCAAACTGAACGAGTCAGTAAAGAGTTAAAGAGTCGCTAGCTTTGGCTTGAGCAGGAATTGCACTTTTGAAACATCACAAAAGGACTGTGAATCACATCAGCTCACACATAATCTGAGCACCGAGAGCTTTCAGTGGACACCACTGTAAACCTGTTAGGAGTTTAAGACATTAGCACTAGCGTGTGTGGTCAGTAATAATAATAATGTGGTCTTTAAAACCTGCAGAGGATTATTATTTATTCAGTCGTTGAGTCAGAATCCATCCTGCTTTTAAAGCAGCAGACGACTAACCTGCAGAGTGCTTATAATTAACAGCATGCTAATGTATGCAGGTGTGAACGTCTGTACAGTTATCATTAGCATTAGCATCACTCCTGCAGTGAACACACTGTTCTGGTGAAGGATTCGTGATGCGTTCACACGTTACTCCACAGACGTCCCAGCGTGGTCTGAACAGAAGCAGAGCTGGGATGTGTTTCTTCTCTGAAGTCTCTGAAACACAACACACATGGCACAAGACTCACAGGGTTTCCTGCAGCTGTCAATCACACGTTAAGACTTTTAAAGGTTTTTATTCAAGACTTCTGAAATGCTTCAAAGTTAGAGATTTATTTTATTTATTTTTTTCTCATTAAATCACTTCCTCAGAAGAGGGGGCGGGGTCAGCAGAGCTCATTAGCATATAAAGGGACAAGCACTGAAAGAGGGTGTTGTTTTACACCGCTTGTGAGGAATCTGAACCAAAGTATGCTATAGACTTCTCATTAAGACCCTAAAGAATCACATCAACTTGTGGAAAAGGGGCATCCAATGACCCCTTTTAGAAACATTTTAAAAAAGTCAAACCCAAACATCGATGACTTACAGAACAAAAACAACTTTAGAACAAGAAGTGTGAGCTAAATCAGTCGCAGCCGATTAACAAGGAGAATTTCTCAGCGCAATTGGTGATTGGTGTGGATCGGCGTCAGAAGTCTTTGTTATTAGCATCAGCCGAAGCAGTAGTACTCATCAGTTTCCACACGGGGCCGCAGCGGAGGTTTGGCGAGCGTGTCCTGCTCCGCGGGTGAGCGGCGGTCGAGCTCCTCGTCCTCGAGCGTGTCCAGATAACTGCCCAGCGAGATCCCGTCCAGTCCGTCACTGCAGGAGCCGCGCTCTGACTCCGCTCCGTCTGATAGGCTGCACAAGCTGTCCGTCACGCTGCCCCCGCGGCTGGCCCCGCCCCCGCGCTCCTCCAGCACCCAGCGGAGCGACTCGATGCCCTCGTTGATGGACAGCAGCTGACGCATCAGTGTGACATCGATGGAGCGCAGATGAGCCTGCGATCGAGACACACGTCAGAAACACTGCAACAGTATTATTACACTTTAAACATCTGTTTTCTGTGTGAATCTCTGTTAAAGTGTAATGTATTTCTGTGATGCTCCGCTGTATTTTCAGCATCATTCCTCCAGTCTTCAGTGTCACATGATCTTCAGAAATCAGAATAATATGATGATTTACTGCTCGAGAAACATTTCTGATTATCATCAGTGTTGAACACAGTTGTGCTGCACAATATTTCTGTGGAAACTGTGATTCGTTTTATTTTTCAGGATTCACAGATGAACAGAAAGTTCAGAAGAACAGCATTTATTTATGTCACACTATAAAATTTCTTTCCTGTCACAATTTTGATTAAACGAATGTATCCTTAATGAATAAAAGTACTATTTCTTTAAATACGTTTCATTTAGGGGTCTGCGATTCTGACAACAAATTACATCTCAGTATTTTCTGTGATTTAATCGATAACGATCACTAGATGATAATGAGTTATTGCTGATATGTTGAGGTGATCAGATCACAGCAGTGATAGAAATCAATCTTTTCCAACAAGTTTCATTTGATTCTTACCTTTTTATGCACACTTCACCTTTATAAAGCCTTCTTTTCTAAAAGTGTACATCATCTTTTGAGTCAATTTCTTACATTTAATCAGTCAATAAGAATAATAAGACATTTGGGATAGCGTTGCAAAAGGGTGGGGAAATTGTGGGATGTGCAGTGAAAATAATATCAAATGGCACACGGTTAATACGATTACGATATTATCACAGATGATATATATCACACACTCCTAGTTTCAGTACTTCAGGTCTGTTTAACTTCAAATAATGAGATAATGCACACTTTTGTGCACAGAAATTCAATGTTGTCCTTTAATACAAATTTCACATTTCTGCTTCCAAACCTTCACTGAGGAAATGAAACAATTTTCTGTGGTTTATAACGAAGAGTGCTGTTGATTCAGCTGAAATGGATCTGAACCTTGAACAGTTCTGTCAAATTAAAAGCATTTGAGTCAACAGTGTAATTGTGCATCACACACACACACACACACACACACACACACACTAATGGAAACACAATCCCCCGGCGCTCTAGTTAACCCAATCGCCCCACAGAGACTCAGTAATAATCTCATTATCTGAGACAACAGAGGAACAGATGAACAACAGTGAGGAAACACTGGAGACTCAAAGGAGTCAAACTGAATCATTTATGGTGATTCAACACAAGATCCTCTCGGATGAACTTGGTTTTGTTTGAAGCAGTCGGTGACACGATACAGTCGAAACATCTCAGCAAGGCAAATAAAGCCAATACAAAGAGGCAGATCTGCACGAGATTAGAGTCAGACGTGAACACGAGCGACTGAAACATGAACAGACCATAATACTGCCACTGTTCCCCACGGCAACAGACACGCTGTGTTACAGGAGCAGCCCAGCGATGAGGAACAGAACAAACCGTGAGGGAACTGTCCCTTTAAGAGCGATCAATGCTGACACAGTTTCACTGTCTGATGCTCTGATCAACACTGGGAGCTTGGGAAGATGTGAGGGTTCAAAGGTCACAGCCTGGGTGTGTGTCCTTTTATGGCATGTGAATGTGTGTGTGTGTGTGTGTCCATTTATGGCATGTGAATGTGTGTGTGTGTGTGTGTCCATTTATGGCATGTGAATGTGTGTGTGTGTGTGTGTGTCCATTTATGGCATGTGAATGTGTGTGTGTCCATTTATGGCATGTGAATGTGTGTGTGTGTGTCCATTTATGGCATGTGAATGTGTGTGTGTCCATTTATGGCATGTGAATGTGTGTGTGTGTGTCCATTTATGGCATGTGAATGTGTGTGTGTCCATTTATGGCATGTGAATGTGTGTGTGTGTGTGTGTGTGTGTGTGTGTGTGTGCGCGCGCTCCTGGGTTTGGTTTGACCTGACAATGCTCCTCCAGTCTCTCACAGTGGTCAGATTAACGTGTCTGTCTCTTTAACTGTGCGGTCAGGCCTGCAGAGGTCAACGACCTCGACAATAAATGTTTAATTTGGTACTGCCTCTAGAAACAACAGAAGACGCTTGAGTTCTCACTGTGTGAGTGTCGGGTATATTCTGGAAAACTGTTTCTCAGTCGGTAAAGCAGACTGTTACAGGTCTCTAGCAACACACGATGGTAACGCTCAAAGAGCACAGTGTTCTCGGTGTTCCTCAGCACTATATCAGAGAAAGAACCAGGTTTGAGAAGTAGAAGACGGGGAAACAGTTACATGATCGATTGAGGCTGTCGATGGTCGGTTAACTCAGTTTGAGAACAGCTGTGGATCAGCCGCTGATCTGGAGTCAGTGTTTGTGAGATCAGTCCTCAGACAAACAAGAACAAGACTAGACCTGAGAAACACGCACAGCACGTGACGAGACACCTCAGGAAAAAACACACGACCCCAGATCAGATCACTTCCGGTGTGTCTGAACTCTGCTGAACCGGTTCAGAAGTATAAACACATTAACCCGTGAGGAGAATCATGAGCCAGACTTCAAACCTATATTCACTGTTAGACACATGAACTTAGTGATTATAAACAGACGGTGCGTTATAAATGTCTGGTGATTATACTGAACGCGCGTATGAATTTAAACAGAGCAAACTGAGCGAAACGAACGCAACGAGTCGCTGGATCCGCCTAAACGACTCTTTTGATCGGTCTAAGCGACTCTTTTGGATCCGCCTAAACGACTCTTTTGGATCCGTCTAAGCGACTCTTTTGGATCCTTCTAAGCGACTCTTTTGGATCGGTGTAAACGACTCTTTTGGATCGGTCTAAGCGACTCTTCTGGATCGGTGTAAGCGACTCTTTGACCGCACACTCACCATCTGTTGCCGCAGGAAGCTGATCTTGTTGTGGAGCGTCTTTAGATCATCGGTTCGCTCGCGGGTTTCCGAGCCTCTGAACGGTTCGCCCGCGAATGAACGAATCAAACTTTCCGGAACTTTCCGACCCATCTTGTTCTCCACGTCTCTTAAGTCCGGCAGATCCTCCATCTTCATCCTCATTAATAATCCAGATCCTACCGGAGCATGACGTAAGACCCTCGGTGACACGGACCCGGATCTTCTGAGGCTCCGAATCGCGGGATTACTCCGGTAACGCGCGCGGATCCGCTCCTCGGATCTGACGCACGGGACGCGCGCACGCACAGGTGATAACCGCCCTCGTTTTCGTCATCACCAGGCGGCGCATGCGCAACACGCTCCTCGCGCGTTATTCAGGCACACTCCTCAACATGCTGATAAACAACCCCCCCGTGAACGCGCCCTGCTCTCTGTACTGCTGTGAACACTGTAGCGCTGTGATATGCTTCAGTGTGGTTATATTTTAAAGACATCTCTCAGTACAGAAGAATGTGTTCACCTGGTGAACAGCGTGGAACTCCTGCGCCATCTAGCGGTGAACCGAGGAACACCAGACCAGCGCTTCAACTATAAGAGTATCAGTCTGGAAACACTCTCTGAACACATTTAGATACACGCCAGACGTGTATTACAACAGTAGTTCTGTTAAATGGTGCACACACACACACACACACACACACACACACACACACACACACACAGGGACGTGCACAGACATTTTGAGGGGCAGGGGCTCAAGTGAAATAAAGGGCACTTCTCATAATTAGTTTTTTTTTTTTTTTTTTTTTTTACAAAAAAGTGTATATATATATATATATATATTAACGCAACTCTGACTTCCTTTTTAAAAAAAAATAATTTAAAAAGTTAATTAATTTTATCTTCCTCAAACTCACGCAATTGTTTCATTTTCAAAAGATGTCTACAAAATAATCAGTTCACAGAAACCATGGTCTCCTTAGTATTCATAGGTTTATAGAGCAGCAAAGGAAACCATTCCACAATCTGCATGTTTTGAACACATTTTCTATGCTACTAGTTTCAAGTATATATGAAGAGTTCAGATGCAAAAGCCTCTAAGTGCCATCTGAAATTTTCTTATGAGCTTTTTTTTTCAAGCTCGTATTTAAGTTCAGTAATTTAACTTAAATGACAATTAATAGGTAATTTTCATTGCCAGTAATGTGAAATAAGTGAACATAAACATACAAGCTTGATAAAAATGATCATTATTGAAGGAAATTTCAGATGGCACTTAGAGGATTTTTCATCTGAACTCTTCATATTTAGAATAACCTAAAAAACTGCATCAAACAGAGGGGCGTGTTTTACTAATAATTTGTTTATTTTTGCACAAGGCACTACATCGTTTTAATTATTTTGGTGTTATCAGAATACATAACACTTTAAAATTAAACTTACCAAAATAATTGAGTAAAAATTCAATAAAAGCCAATGTCATGTATGTATTTGTGGTGGTATGGAATACTATTTTATAAAGGTTTCGAGGAAATAAAAAAAAGTTAAATGACTTAAATAGTCAATTTATAAATATTGTTATTTTTAAAGTTTAATGTTAACTTATTTCTACTCAGTTTTATTTATTAATGTACCAGATGCAGTTACTCAGATTTACTACATTGTTTAGAGTGTATCCTCCATCTGTTTGCATCTGTAGATTTCTTCTAAATTCACCAGTTTAGATTTCTACATTTCAGGGGGAAAGACTCTTGATGTAAGTCAATAACTGGGGACGTTCTGTATGCAAATTAGGCGTCAACTAGTTAAAATGCGCACATTTGCATCTAATTGACAGGGAAACGCAGGTAAATAGGATAAACAAAATAACTAAAGCATATCACCTGGTGGTGATATATGCTTATTTTATTAACTTATTTTATTACATGGCTTGGTTGAATTCCAATGTAGAATGCGGTGTGTTATAACCAACAGACCGCTGTGCGGAGTCCGTTGCCATGATATATATATATATATATATTATAATTGTTATCATTTTTTTTTATGTGAACATTATGAAGTTGATGCACACTGGTGGTAGTTGAGGAGAGACCCCCCAAATGCTTGTAAAGAGCTTTGGGAGGTCAAATGTACACAGTAAAATGCTATATAAACGCTTCATTCACTCATTGAAGTATGAACAGCAGTGGAACAACAGCGTCATCTAGCGGTGAGAGGAAGAACGACATCACAAACAGTTTGTTGGTTTATTTCAATATTTCCATCATTAGACTTTAGATTATTCATAATTCAACTTTTTAAAATAAAGTCAAAAGATTGGTTTTTTTAAACACGTGTAATGAGATGCATAAAGTCAAACACATGATTTTTCACGACTATTTCAGAGTTATTAGGGGACAATACACTGTATGCAGTATTCAGAAAAAAGCACCTTTAAATACACATTTATATGAGCATAATTGTGTTTGTACCTGTCGCTCAGAAAGGTGTATGATAATATTTCACATGTTTATGCTGTATAAGTGTTTATACGACAGACTGAGTTTTGTTGTGGTCGTCATAGCGCTGATACTGGTCTCCTAGCAACGGCTGGCGTCCCTCAGTCCTGTTCGCGCGCAAACGAACCACACACGTGCTGGCGGCAAAAATAATCGCCACAACGAGGAGCGCGGCAACCACGGCAACAGTGACGATCTGTGTCGGTGTGAGTGGTCGAGCTGCGAGAGAGAGAGAGAGAGAGACACACATCAGCGGCTCTAAAACTACAAAACACAGCCCATGTTAACTGGTCATATTATTTAAAGGGTCATCGGATGCAACATGCTTTTTCTCAGTTCAAGCCGATCTCAGCTTCTTGTCTGTGTGACGTCATACAAACCCAGGCCCCTCCCACGATTGTTGATTGACACAAGTGTTTAACTTAGCTCCGCCCTGAGTGAGCTGTCATCAGTGTTTCAATGCTGGAGCAGATGTAGACAAGAATGACTCCTAAGTGTCGTCATTTATTCCCAAAATCTGAGCACCTGAAGACGCAGTGGATTACATTTGTCTTTGAAGGGAATGTCTAGCTAGATTTTTCTGTTAGCGTGAATCATTCATTGCGAATCACCAGACTCACCTACAGAAGAAGTAATTATGAATCTGTGCAAACCGCCTTTCCTAATACTGCCCTAATTAGCAAGTTTCACTATGAATGCAGCTAAAGTTTACCATCGCTCAGAAGAGAGGGGCGGAGCAAGCAGAGCTCATTAGCATTTAAAGGGACCCGCACCGAAACAGCTTGCTGATTTTGACATGGTAAAAAAGTGTTGTTTTACACTACTGTTGAGAAATGTTAACCAAGGTATGTTATAGACTTCTCATTAAGACCCTAAAGAATCATATCAGCTTGTGGAAAATGGGCATCCGATGACCCCTTTAAGTAATACTAATAATATTATGTAATGTAATATATAATTATATTATATATAATAATTATAATAATCAGAAGAAGAAGAATGCCACTGACCAGGCCACTCGGCCTCATAGGAGTATCCCAGGTTTTCAGCTGCCATCACAAACATCTCTGCGTTGGTCACCGGTGGCCAGAAGGGCACCATGTTGAACTCTCGGTTGTGTCCGATGGGTGTGTTTTCCAGCGGGTAGATGGAAGCATCTAGAGAGACACAACAGAATAGAATAGAATATACTTTATATACAAACACATGAAACACACTGAGTGGAGGGAGGCAGGTTTACCGGGAGTGTGTCTGCGCAGCCATTCGTCGAACACGGCGTCGGTGAAGGTGTGCAGCAGCACGAATATGGGGTCGTTGGGTGATAAGTGTGTCTGTCCACCCGTCCCATTCAGGAACAGGTGCGCAAGGTTGTGGAGGCTGCGGACCGCGGGGTCGTAGTTCCCCTGAGGAGCGCTGTAACCTGACCAAACAACAGCATACGTGATCAGACCACAGAAATCCGGCATGTACGGAAGGCCAAATGGTTCAAAAACACGAGAATTGTAACACATCCACAACATGTAAAATGTGTGTATTTAAAGATTGTTGGCGAATGGCGAATGTTGCCAAACAATGTTGATATTTGAAAGCACCAAACAAACTTTTTTATTAAAACAAACAATTTTATTAAAGATGTAATGCACAATCAGAGTCCAAAAACAGGCAAAGGTCAAAACACAGGCAATATGTCCACAACAAAGGCAACAGGGGAAAATCACAGGAAGGTAATGCAGCAAAGAGCAGCTTAACAAGACCAGGGGCCTGTTTCAATAAGGAGGTTCAACCAACTGTCAGGTAAAACTTGAACTCTGAGTTTGTCTGAATAGTCGTCTGAAAGTCGTCTACTTAAAGGTGCCATAGAATGCATTGATACAATATTTTAAATTGTTCTCTGATGTCTCCAGAGTCTGTATGTGAAGTTTTATCTCAAAATACCCCACATTACATATTTTATAGCCAAAACGCTCTGTTTATGTGCATGTCTCCTTTAAATGAATATGGCCTGGTGCTCCTGCCTCCCTTCCAGTGTTGCCAAGTCCTTGGAATTGAGATACTTTAACACTGTTGCCGCAGGTTGCTTTTCATGTCTATGGTAGGGTTTTGTTGTGAAAACCAGGCAACCCTGATTCCTTCTCAGAAGAGTGTGAGTTTCAAGAGCTCATGTTCGCAGGCAGACCGGTGACCGTGTTACTGACCTCACACATTGCTTCCAAACGCAATGTTTAACTACCACATTCCTATTCACAATAATTCTGGTAGCACATGAAGCATTAGTGAAAACAGGCTCTTTTGGAAAACAAAATATAATGCGTGATGCTTACTTTGTCTGGAGTCTGGAAGTTTGCGCACAAAGCGTTGGTATCGATCGCTCTTTCAGAAGCAATCTTTGCACAACTCCAGCACTGAACTGACTATCGTTTGTGAGGCAGTCAAGTCCGGTGTAAAATGTTAGCTCAAAGTATAGGAATTTATTTATTTTTTCAGGACATGTCCTAATTTGACAGCTGTCTACCTAATTACTGCTACTCCCTTCAACATCAGCTGATCGTTGGTCATTCGCTGTTTGTCAGTGGGAAAATACCTGGATTTCTCTGTCGACTACTGCTACTACAAGGTTTACTCCATGGGCAGCCTTTCAGTCGTCCCGGTGTGGTGACTCCTGTACCTCATTGCTGTGTCAGAGACATTTTTTTCTCATTATACTCGACAGTTTTGACATTCTCTGTTTGGCCAATGGCTAGCTCCAGCCGAACTCATTTGGCGACCGGCATGAGGCTTGATATCCCATCCTGCAGCTGCTGAATCTTAACAACCACACCGTGGTTCAAAATGCATTGCAGCCATTAAAGGACTTGAACTCCTGCGCTGACCATGTTACATCCACAGACGTTCAGTCAACATTAGTCTTATCATTTGAATGTCTTGCATTTAATTGTAAAGCTCCTTTCCCCATGACAATAGTTATCATTAACTGGCCTCCTAAACTAAACTCAGTGTGCATCTCAGAGATTCGTGACCTTCTTACAACTACCACTGGTAATATTTTTATACTTGGAGACTGAGTATTTGCAATTACTGGACTGTCTTAATCTACAACAACATGTTGATGTCCCAACACATTCTAGGGGACGCACATTGGATTTGGTAATCTCATACTCTGTTCCCATAACTAACCTTCTGGTGTATAATCTGGGTGTGTCTGACCATAAGGTATTTTCAATGGAGTTGCCACTCACATAATCAGAAAGATGAAACAATCCACTTGCACCCTGGACCCCTTTCCTACAGCCTTGGTGAAATCTAACCTTTGTGCCTTAAGTCCCCTGATTACTTAGGTATCACTCCCTACAGGCTGGTCATGTTGCACCTGAACTGAAAACTGCTGTCACCAGACCACACCTAAAAAAACTAAACAAACAAAAAAACACCTTAGATCCAGAAGTCCTTGCCATCTACAGGTCCATCTCTAACCTTCCATTCCTTACTAAAGTGTTGGAAAAAGTAGTTGCTGCACAACTTCAGACCGATTTAAAAACAAATGTTTGAGAAATTCCAGTCTGCTTTCTGCTCTAGCCACATCTCAGAGATATTTCTGGTGAGGGTCACAAATGACCTGCTGATGGCAGCAGACACTGGTTCTCCATCTCTTCTCATCCTTCTGGATTTGACTGCAGCATTCAACACTCTGGATCATAACTTACTTCTGTATCATTTATGTCACACCATCAGTCTCTCTGACGCTGTCTAAAACTGGGTTTCATCCTGCCTTGCTGGGAAAATAGAGTATGTTGCTTTGGGAGAGGCTAAATTCTTGACACACGATGTCACCTGTGGTGTCCCACAAGGCTCATTGCTCGGCCCCATTCTGTTTATACTGTATATGCTCCCTCTTCGTCATGTCATCAACTGGTATAGAATATAATTAAATTGCTATGCTGACGGCACTAAACTTTACCTCAAGACCAACTCATTCGCTTCTGCTGCCCTAGCATCTTCCACCTTGACTACCTGTCTGGAGGAGGTAAAGGCGTGGATGAGCCAAAATTTCCTGCAGTTGAACAGTTCAAAGACTGAAGCCATTCTAGTGGGCACCTCACACCAGGTCCAGACATCTGTCATTTCCAGCATCACCTTTTCTGGCCATAACATTCCACTCTTAACATCAGTTATCAATTTGGGTGTTAGAATGGACTCTCATCTCACCTTTGAGGCTCATGTTAAACATCTGTACCAAACTTCCTTTTTAAATTTTAGGAATATCACAAGACTTCATCCAATGCTCACTCTTGCAGATGTGGAAAAACTTGCCCATGCCTTTGTCTCCTCCAGGCTGTACTACTGTAATGCTCTCCTCATCGGGATCCCTGGCAAAAGCTTTCAGAAATTGCAGTACATTCAGAACAGTGCTGCTAGGTTCATGATGAGGATATGCAAATACAGAGGTGGAAAGTAACGAATTACATTTACTCGCGTTACTGTAATTGAGTAGCTTTTTTGTGTACTAATACTTTTTAAAGTAATTTTTTAAATCTGTAATTTTACTTTTACTTAAGTAGATTTTGTTTAAAGTATTGTACTTCGCTACATTTTAAAACACATTAATTACTGAGTAAAAAAAAAAACGCTCCCTGGAAACTACGTCAGTAAATAATGAGCAGGAGGGCAAACTGGCGCTAAAATCACAAGAAAGATGCAGACGGACAAAACAGGCGTTAGTGGTGCAGACACCGCTGAAAACGAAACCCCGTCATATTCTGAAGTTGAACTCGAAGGAAATGAAGTGAACCCCTGGCCATATGTATGCTCTATTATGCAGTGTAAGCTGTACTTGTCTAGGACAAACTAGCAGCTTATAAAATCTCGACAAGACATCAACCCTTCGCAAGAATGTAGAGGTAAGCTAAATAATTCGTTGCATTGGTGGTTAAAATGAAGCTTTGACATTTTAGCAAGAGGTTTTGCACAAATTAGCCAAAAAGACAGTGGTGAGGAGTGTGCTATATATATCGTCTGCAATAATATAATATTTTTTGTTTTAATGATGTGCGCGCGCATTTATAGTGCGTTCTTTCACTGTGTGATTCAGTCTCCTAAAATGCATTTAGAATGATCACAAAATTGAAGATATAGGGGCAGAAAATTCACATATTTATATAATTTCATATATTAAATCAAAATCACACAAAGAAGGCCGTCTTTTCCTCCAAAAATCATCATGAATATATCCATACATACATATATATAACAGTTCAGTAAACAAGTTAATTAAGAGACTTGCGTTTTAGACACCATATTGCCTGTTTTTGCTCTATTTCTACAACAGAAAATAATTCCAAACACAGCCACCAAAGCACAGTTTTGCGTCTCTGAGCAACGTGACAGTGTTTCGTTCCTGAATGAATCAACCGTTTAAATGATTCGGTTCAATCGCAATGACTCACTTATTAACAGTGACTTGCTGACACATACTGGCCATTTTAATTTCACATTTAAAGTATCTTTTGATTTTTTTAAATAATTAATTTCTTATCATTTCAAATGAGTATTCAACATTTTATGTCTTGTATATCAAAACATTATTCATGCATTTGTAACTGCAGGTTAAATGCATTCTTGTCCTGCACTAAACAGTGTAATACATCTAAATGCCACTTCCAATGAATCTTCTGCATTTCCTCTGCATTAAAAGATGAGTTTGTTGATACTGATTTGCCTAGTAACAGCCCAAATGTTTTATTATTCTAAATAACTGATTCCTTTAATTACAAACAACTAGTTTGAGATTAATAGACCTATCCCAGGGGTGTCAAACTCAGTTCCTGGAGGGCCGTAGCCCTAACCCTGCTCCAGCACACATATCATGTAGTTTTCAAATAAACCTAAATGATTAGATTAGCTGGATCAGGTGTGTTTAATTAGGGTTAAATCTAAACTGTGCAGGACTGTGGCCCTCCAGGAACTGAGTTTGACACCCTTGGCCTGTCCCATTTTTGACTCCCTCCCACTGTTAAAATGTAACTAAGTAATTTTTACTCTGAGTAAATTTTAAATGAGCTACGTTTTACTTTTACTTGAGTAGATTTTTAGACTGGTACTTTTACTTGTACTTAAGTAAAATTTCATTAATGTAATGGTACTTTTCATTTGGCCTTCCATAGTGCTGCTGCAGCTGAAAGCTTGCCTCACCCTCGATGGAGTTTCTGAAGCTGTCAGAGGAGGTGGAGTAGAAGGGTGGAGAGTCGAAGGCGGTCAGCTCCAAACACGCCGCCACGTCCTGCGGCTCGGGCAGCCGCTGCACCATGGGACGGGCCGTGTTACCGGCGGGGTTTCTGCGGATGGGATTGCTCTCCGAACCTAACAGACACACCAATCACACATTACAAGACTGACTGATCCCAGTAGAGCTGTACGATTAATCGATTCAAACACCCATGCAAACTAATGTCTAAATGACAACGATCCACCTGTGTCTTTTAAACCTTTGAAAAATCATTAGATATTGTTTGGTTCGAATGCATTAATGTCAATGGTAGCGATCAAAATTGAGCAAGTTAATAGTAACTGGTGTTTCAAATAACGTGTGTGTTGATTGCATCGTTTTGTCACTAGGTGATGACAGGTGACTGTTCAAAAAAACGTGCTGTCATTGAATCATTCATTCAAGAGATTTGTTCAAAAATGCTGATTCACCCAGTAATGAAACAAGTATTTATGAGTGATTCATCGAATCATTCATTCAAACCACTTTTCCATCATTTTTATATTAAAAATTGGTGTATTTAATATATTTTAAATACATATATTTAAATGTTTAATAGTTCATTATAATTTATTAAATACTTCTAAATAGACTGCAGCAATTAATGTTTTGTCAAACATTGTTTTGTTTAGTTCAGAATCATGATCTCTATTTGAGACAAAGAAATAATAATAATAATTGTTCTCAGTTCATCCAGAATCATTTAGCTTTACTTTACAATAAGATAAATACTGATATATCATCAACATACACTTAACATACTGAGGTTACAGGTTATATATATATATAGATATATATATATAGACGTGTGTGTGTGTGTGTGTATGTAATCTAAAGTACCGTATGTTCCTGGACATTTTAGAACATAAATTAGATAAATGTATTGGATAAAGCCAGATGAAAAACTGTATAAATCAGTGTGAATGAAACACGAGCAAACCTTCAGACTATAGAGAGGAATAAAACTGTAAAGTTGTGTTTGTAAGAGAGAGAGAGAAAAAAACTCTTTAAAAATTGTAATCTACAGATGCAAAAAAGATGAAGTCTTAAAAAAAAAGACATGCCATGGAAGCAAACTAGTCCTCAAAACTAAGCACTGCATGGAAACATGGATTCATTTAAAAATGAATAAAGCAGGATCTTGAGTTTGGTTCCATTCACATATAACATGATATAGCAGAATCCATCGAAGAGCAAAATACTATGCACTAAGCACCTTTTGCACTTTATAAGAATAAAAGAAGACTGCTAGTATCTCAGCATGTAATCCTTGTATTTGGATACATAGCAAACACATTTCAAGAATTGAGATGTTTTGCTCCTTGGTGGATTCTAACACGCTGGTTTTGCTTGTTGTGTCTTGCCTGTCAATAGTTTAGATGTGTTTAGTGTAAAACAAGGATCCTACAGTAGCAGCTGTAATGTGAGGCGGCTGTATTACTGTTGCAGATGGTTCCCAGCGTGTCGTACTCCTCCACGCTCTCACAGATCACCCTCCAGCGTGAGAAGATGGAGTTGGAGCTGATGGAGCTGGAGTCGAAGGAGCTGCGCGCACCCATCAGGTCATCTGTGCAGATGTCACACTCGCTGCCGCCGATGGCGAAGTCCCAGTACGGCAGAGCGAAGCTGGGATCTCCTAACATGACCTGAGAGAGACACATCACAGCACCAGATTCACCGCTGAGAAATCCTGATGCAGGAACATCATCTCATTCAGCTGACACAAATACATCTTTGATAAGTGTCCGCCCTGCTGATTGTTTTTTAATTTTTTTTTTCAACAATGCACTGCTAAACCTTTTAGGAATAGTTCACTCAAGATGTAATTTGCAGAAGATGTGCTCGTCCTCAGTTCATCCCAGATCAGGATGAGTTTATTTCTTCATCAGGTTTGGAGAAATGTAGCACTGCATCAGTGTCTCATCAATGGATGCTCTGCAGTGAATGGGTGCCGTCAGAATGAAAGTCCAAACAGCTGATAAAAACATCACAATTTCACACTTCCTCCAGTGAAAAAGTGCATCTGCTGTTGTCTCTCACAGATTTGTTTAGAGCTGTTTAATCACTGCTTGATCTGTGCAGATTTCTCTCCTGATTCAGACCAGAACACTTTTCAGAACAGCAAATCTTGATTTTTGGGTGAACTATTTCTTTGGAAACGGACAGAATCTGAAATCTGAACAGACTGAACTGGAGAGACACTCAAACTCAAACACACGGTGAACGCTTTATCTCTGGAGACAGACGAGTCTTTGTGTGAGATGTTAAAGAGGCTCATTACACACTTAATAACATTTTCTGCATAAAAAGGGTGGGATTTGTGTCTTTCTCTCCATTACTCTGATTCTCCTCACATATAATGGTTGTAAAGTGTGAAGATCGTGAATCATCCTGCACAAATGTGAGCAGCCACTGCTGTGTGTCTGAGATTATCAAAGCGTTACGAGATTGGAGTTGTTCAATCACATCTGAAGCCGTTGAGAAGGGAACTGTTTAATAATATGTGTGTGGCACCTGCATGTCTCTCTCCAGCTGCAGCAGATGGTAGCGGTGCCAGGTGAGGAACCCGGGGCCCTCGTGACTGAAGTCCACTCCGCCGAAGCTGTCCTGTCCGGCTCCGAGGAACGTCTTGCTGACCGAGTAATAGTGCGTCCACACGAACAGGTTATAGATGCTGATGTTCTCGAACTGCGTCGTGCTGTTGTCCGGTCCCAGGATCTCGGAGTAGCGGCGGGTCGCGATCACGATGTCCGGGTGCGGAGCGCGCTTGGCCTGATCGAGCGCGTTCACGAAGAAGCGCTTCTCGTCCGCGCTGAGCTGCATCACATTCCTCCTGACTGATACACACACACACACACACACACACACACACACACACACATACACACACACACACACACACACACATGGATATGATCAGATACCTGCTGAGAGCTGTCTCTGTTTCAGCCACGAGACGCATCTGAAGCTGGTAGATCATTCATTCATTTATTTGTCAGAATTACACATTTTAAGCGATATTCCAGACAGGGAGGCATACGAAATACAATATATAAATAGAAAATCAAATAAGAATAATTTTATAATTTATTATTTTATTTTACTTTATTTTTAAGAGGGGAAAAATAAGTTGTAGATTAATTAATAATATCTAATATTCATAAAATAGCCTATTAATAGATTCAGTTAATGCTGGTCTAGTCACGGGTTCACTAAAACTTCTGAACTTCCTGGTCAGTCTGATTAATCTGGTTGACCGCTTTAGTTTAGGTTAAGAAGACACTATGTGTGTGAGATAAAGAGAAAGTTCTGACCAACGGGCACGCGCTGCTCGCACGCGTCTCCGGTGAATCCGTGCGCGCAGCCGCCGCAGTCAAAGCCGCCGAAGTTCCCATTGCAGCGGCACGCGCGCGTGAAGAAGCGCCGCGGCCAGAGCTCGCGGTCGTCGCGCCCCTCATACGGGTATTGCGGGCCGTGTGCACGCGCATCCGCGCGCACGTCCACGCACCGCCCGCGCCCGGAGAGCGCGCCGCAGGGGTCACTCTCCAGAGCGGACGGGGACGGGCAGCACTGCGCGCTCCTGAGGCCCTCCGGCGTCACGCACGCCCGCGGGAACTGAGCACGAACGAGCCCCAGCGCGTGCACGAGCAGCAGCATTCCTCCGCAGGATCTCCGCAGCATCACTAAAACGGGCGTGAAATTTCAAAGCAATGAATAATATTCCAATAAATCTCCAGATCGCTTCAAAAACAGCAAATACCATCAAGTTTTCTCAGGAACAGTTCATAAATCAAACTTAATCAACGGTGTTCTGAATGGTCCAATTAAACTACAGCAGAAGTTCCCACATCGTCTCCAAAAACGAGCAGTGGGTCAGATCTGTAATTAGTCGGGTTATGCTCGCGAAAAGATCGGCGGAGGAGTTTAAATAGCGGCGGAGCGCGTGACCGCAGCTCTGATCCCCGCGTGACTGCGTCACATTCACGCGCCCCGAGCTGAGACTCAGAGCAAACCACACCGGTCTTTACAAGACACGAGACAGATCTTAATAAGGTGCTTTCTCAAGACCTGTCTTCAGAGCACAGCTCATCACTGTTTCATCAACACTGTCAGATGTTTAACATCCAGTCTTCAGCCTGACTCTCAGCTCAATTCAGAGTTATCTGTACAAAGCTTTTCACTAAAGCAGCTTTACAGAAGTTTATACATCATATTTAGTAGCTTATCTATATCAAGGTCCATATGGCAAAAAAATAAATAATAATAATAATAATATAAATAAATAAAAGGCATATTAGCAGCTAACAACACCAAGAAAACAAGTGTGTATGTATAAATTGGTTGTTTATTTATTGATTTATTTATTCTTAATTTGAGATTTTCTGTCAGACTGTGGTGATGATGGACCTGAAGCAGTCATCTCAATTCTCTCATGTTCAGCTGGTGGTCAGTAAAAAGGGACGTGACATACAGCCAAGTACAGTGACCCATACTCAGAATGTGTGCTCTGCATCTAACCCATCCAAAGTACACACACACACACACACACACACACACACACACACCGTGAACACACACCCGGAGCAGTGAACACACACACACACACACACACACCGTGAACACACACCCGGAGCAGTGAACACACACACACACACACACACACACACACACACACACACTGTGAACACACACCCGGAGCAGTGAACACACACACACACACACACACACCGTGAACACACACCCGGAGCAGTGAACACACACACACACACTGTGAACACACACCCGGAGCAGTGAACACACACACACACACACACTGTGAACACACACCCGGTGCAGTGAACACACACACACACACACACACACACACACACACACACACACTGTGAACACACACCCGGAGCAGTGAACACACACACACACACACCGTGAACACACACCCGGTGCAGTGAACACACACACACACACACACACACACACCGTGAACACACACCCGGAGCAGTGAACACACACACACACACACACACCGTGAACACACACCCGGAGCAGTGAACACACACACACACACACACTGTGAACACACACCCGGAGCAGTGAACACACACACACACACACACACCATGAACACACACCCGGAGCAGTGAACACACACACACACACACACACCGTGAACACACACCCGGAGCAGTGAACACACACACACACACACACACACACACACACACACCATGAACACATACCCGGAGAAGTGAACACACACACACACACACCGTGAACACACACCCGGAGCAGTGAACACACACACACACACACTGTGAACACACACCCGGAGCAGTGAACACACACACACACACACCGTGAACACACACCCGGTGCAGTGAACACACACACACACACACACACACCGTGAACACACACCCGGAGCAGTGAACACACACACACACACACACACACACACCATGAACACACACCCGGAGCAGTGAACACACACACACACACACACACACACCATGAACACACACCCGGAGCAGTGAACACACACACACACACACACACACACACACACACACCATGAACACACACCCGGAGCAGTGAACACACACACACACACACACACACACACACACACACACACCATGAACACACACCCGGAGCAGTGAACACACACACACACACACACACACACACACACACACACTGTGAACACACACCCGGAGCAGTGAACACACACACACACACACACACACCGTGAACACACACCCGGAGCAGTGAACACACACACACACACACACTGTGAACACACACCCGGAGCAGTGAACACACACACACACACACACTGTGAACACACACCCGGTGCAGTGAACACACACACACACACACACACACACACACACACACACACACACACACACACACACACACTGTGAACACACACCCGGAGCAGTGAACACACACACACACACACCGTGAACACACACCCGGTGCAGTGAACACACACACACACACACACACACACACCGTGAACACACACCCGGAGCAGTGAACACACACACACACACACACACCGTGAACACACACCCGGAGCAGTGAACACACACACACACACACACTGTGAACACACACCCGGAGCAGTGAACACACACACACACACACACCATGAACACACACCCGGAGCAGTGAACACACACACACACACACACACACACCGTGAACACACACCCGGAGCAGTGAACACACACACACACACACACACACACACACACACACACACACCATGAACACATACCCGGAGAAGTGAACACACACACACACACACCGTGAACACACACCCGGAGCAGTGAACACACACACACACACTGTGAACACACACCCGGAGCAGTGAACACACACACACACACACCGTGAACACACACCCGGTGCAGTGAACACACACACACACACACACACACCGTGAACACACACCCGGAGCAGTGAACACACACACACACACACACACACACACCATGAACACACACCCGGAGCAGTGAACACACACACACACACACACACACACACCATGAACACACACCCGGAGCAGTGAACACACACACACACACACACACACACACACACCATGAACACACACCCGGAGCAGTGAACACACACACACACACACACACACACACACACACACACACACACACACCATGAACACACACCCGGAGCAGTGAACACACACACACACACACACACACACACACACACACACCATGAACACACACCCGGAGCAGTGAACACACACACACACACACACACTGACTGAATAATAGACTGGAGAACAGGTATGGAACCAGAATTTCATGTAGTACACATGTAGTATACCTCCCACCATACTCACCATTTCTGAACCCCATAGAGGAGTTATTTTTGGCATGGGAGTGAAGGTATTGACCGGCAGCCATTGTGCAGGCCATGGAAGAGGCATGTGATGAGATTGATGTGGTGCAATTTAGGGATGGATAAGGCACTCAAGGCACTACGAACTCGTAGACTCGGCGAGTACACGCAATTTAAGTCCACGAGACCGAAAGTCCACATGAAGTGCGTCATTTGGGACAGGGCCCTTGTGAGCGCATGTGCATCTGATGCTGTTAAAAGTAAGTTATTAATGTCGAAATTTAGGATTAATTATTGTAATTGAAAACCATATTTAGGTTAAAAGTTGTTTGTGAAATAAAACTGCTGTAAAGGGTGATCTAAGACCACTGAAATGCTTGAATGCAGACACATCAGCATCAGTGTTTTCGGTAAAGAAAGGAAACATTAAAATAACAGATTCAATAAAATAACTCATGCACGTACAAATTCCCTACTGCCATAACATTAACAGTTTTATTAAAATGCTACACATGCCATATGTGACGTCTGTTTTTATATTGTTTCTCAACAGTTTTAATATTTAAAACTATTAATTAGTATTTAGTATTAACTAGCCAAGTAGATATATGAATGTTTATTCATAACCACACTCAAAATAAGTAAATATAGTTAGCTGATGCTAACTGTCTAGCTAACAAGCTTGCTGGTGCTAAGTTGAGGTCATTTTTAGATATAAAGTCCAAATGTTTTATTCAACCACCTAGATAGATTACATCTGAGGAAAACAGAAATGATATGATGTTCAGAACATGGTAATTACCGTAATTATCAAAGAGGGAAGTGTTTTTACACCATAGACATTATAATCATTATGAAAATATAATTACATTTTCCTTAAAATGTTCTTCCTAACTTCAGGCCTTACTCTCATGTCATATATAACTGTGATGTTCTGCAAAACAACAAACTTTAAAGCACATTTTTCTTCCTGCTGAGAGAGAGTCTGCATTTGATTCATTTTCACATGCATTAAATAATCATTGGTAAGAGGGGTTTTCTAATTTGTCAGCTACTTATAGTGAGATTACCTAAATTTAAACTCCTGCCAGCACCGAGACTCAAACCTGTGACCTTCGGGTTACAAGCCCAGCTCTCTAACCATTAGGCCACAGCTGCCCCCTACTGTTTACTGTTAAGCCCTCTGACACAGACATCCATTGAGCCAGTAAACACTATATTCCTGCTCAATTTCTTACTGACAAAAACCAAAGAAAATCTGACGCCTCCAAATTCTCTTCTGAAAACTGCAACTTTAACTTCTAAAAACTCTGGATACTGTGTCGTCAGACGTTTATGCACACTTGACAAAAAAAGGTTACAAAAGTTAGCCATAGAAGAACCACACAGTCATCAGCGGACCAATCAGAGATCACTGAGGCTGAAGCTCAAAAACAGGCTAATCATGGAGATTTCTTCATAGTGCAATTGTTATTTTACTGACTTTCTGTTATCAGCTACAGAAGCAATATGAATACACTTATTAACATCAGATGAGACAATGTCATCTATACGATTGTAACAAGGATTTTGCGAAGACAAAGAAGTGCTACAAGACAGCATGCTCATACTGACAATGGCACTGCGCAGACAACGGATTAGGTATAAAGAAAACAAAAGTAAAAAAAAAACAGCGAACATAGGAAAGCGATTGCAGGCTTTCGCAAGTGTCAGCTAACTGTATGATCGTCTGTAAACACCCCCTTTGATTTTAATGCATCTTCTCCAGTTGTGAGATATAGGAATCTGTCCAAATGTCAATGAGACAGCGTGTCTCTTTGCAGCTCCAGGTCAAACTCGGCTCATTTTTCAATGGCTAGCAAATGTAACAAACACAACTCTTTCCCTTAAGGCAACTCCAACTACAGGAGCCTGTTAACTCAAAAGGTGCAGTGCTTTCTGCAGTTGGGTTGGATTGAGGTCTGATCATATTCACACTATAAACGAACCGCACCAGAGTTTGTGTGGAAGCACCCCTTCAGCTTGGTCTCAGTTCGGTTGTTTGGTGCGCACCAGAGTGTGATTGCTGTATTCACACCTGACACAAACATCCACACCAAAGAGGAAACAAACCAGTTCATTTCAGTATAACCTAACAAGACAGCTGTGAATATACCCTGAGAGTTTCCTAAAGAAATACTGGATGTGTTGTTGGTAATACCAACCTGCTTACTTTGAGTATTTATGATTTGATTTAGTTTTTTTGTAAATGAGTAAAAAGAGGTCATTGATGGTAATGAGTGTTTGTATAATGTTATGAAATCTTGCCATGATTCATTCTTGGCATTTGAGCCCTGAAGTGTTTCACATTTAAATCATGTGAGGAAGATAATCCACACACACACACACCATAGGTGAAGGTGAAGTGACATTCGGCCAAGTATGGTGACCCATACTCAGAATTTGTGCTCTGCATTTAACCCATCCGAAGTGCACACACACAGAGCAGTGAACACACACACACACTGTGAGCACACACCCGGAGCAGTGGGCAGCCATTTATGCTGCGGCGCCCGGGGAGCAGTTGGGGGTTCAATGCCTTGCTCAAGGGCACCTAAGTCGTGGTATTGAAGGTGGAGAGAGAACTGTACATGCACTCCCCCCACCCACAATTCCTGCCGGCCCGGGACTCGAACCCACAACCCTTCGATTGGGAGTCCGATTCTCTAACCACCAGGCCACGACTTCCCCACTTTTTTTTTTTTTTTTTTTTTTTTTTTTACCATACCATACCACACACACACACACACACACACACACACACACACACACACACACACACACACACACACACACACACACACACGCACGCACACACACACACACATACACTCTTTGTGTCTCTGTCTCTCTCTCTCTCTATCTCTCTCTCTCTCACACACACACACACACACACACACACACACACACACACACACACACACACACACACGCACGCACACACACACACACACACACACACACACGCACGCACGCACACACACACACACACACACATACACTCTTTGTGTCTCTGTCTCTCTCTCTCTCTATCTCTCTCTCTCTCACACACACACACACACACACACACACACGCACACACACACACACACACACACACGCACACACACACACACACACACAGTGTATCATGTGATGGTTGAATCTCAGTTAATTCTGCCCTCAGTCAAATATCACCACACACACACTCATCATGTGAGTAGATGTGACTGCTGAGTTAATCCGGTTCTCAGTTCAACTCTGTGAACTCTACAGAAACTCAAGGGTTTGTCAGTGTTTCCTCTAGGTTTACATCTTGTTTTATTTTTATATTTATTTTTTTCTCGTCATGTTTTGTTGTTACCAAGTTCTCTGGTTTAGCATCTCTAATCATTCTTTTTTAATTGACATTTATTCTGAAGATATGAATAAAATATGAATAGAATCTGAAATAATAAATAATAATAAAATATTATTTTTTGTTTCTCAAAAATTATTTATTGTTTATTTTTTTCTGCTCATCAAATTAAGGCAAAATACATTAATTTAATGTGTCTTTTAATTTTTGAAAATTAAACTTTATTTTGTGGTAAACAAAGGAGATTTACTAATAAACTAATAATTAATAATTGTACTAGTAGTACTAATAGTGTTAATATACAGTCATGGCCAAAAGTTTTGAGAATTACATAAATATTAGTTTTCAAAAAGTTTGCTGCTAAACTGCTTTTAGATCTTTGTTTCAGTTGTTTCTGTGATGCACTGAAATATAATTACAAGCACTTCATACGTTTCAAAGGCTTTTATCGACAATTACATGACATTTATGCAAAGAGTCAGTATTTGCAGTGTTGGCCCTTCTTTTTCAGGACCTCTGCAATTCGACTGGGCATGCTCTCAATCAACTTCTGGGCCAAATCCTGACTGATAGCAACCCATTCTTTCATAATCACTTCTTGGAGTTTGTCAGAATTAGTGGGTTTTTGTTTGTCCACCCGCCTCTTGAGGATTGACCACAAGTTCTCAATGGGATTAAGATCTGGGGAGTTTCCAGGCCATGGACCCAAAATTTAAACATTCTGGTCCCCGAGCCACTTAGTTATCACTTTTGGCTTATGGCACGGTGCTCCATCGTGCTGGAAAATGCATTGTTCTTCACCAAACTGTTGTTGGATTGTTGGAAGAAGTTGCTGTTGGAGGGTGTTTTGGTACCATTCTTTATTCATGGCTGTGTTTTTGGGCAGAATTGTGAGTGAACCCACTCCCTTGGATGAGAAGCAACCCCACACATGAATGGTGTCAGGATGCTTTACTGTTGGCATGACACAGGACTGATGGTAGCGCTCACCTTTTCTTCTCCGGACAAGCCTTTTTCCAGATGCCCCAAACAATCGGAAAGGGGCTTCATCGGAGAATATGATTTTGCCCCATTCCTCAGCAGTCCATTCACTATACTTTCTGCAGAAGATCAATCTGTCCCTGATGTTTTTTTTGGAGAGAAGTGGCTTCTTTGCTGCCCTTCTTGACACCAGGCCATCTTCCAGAAGTCTTGGCCTCACTGTGCATGCAGATGCGCTAACACCTGCCTGCCATTCCTGAGCAAGCTCTGCACTGGTGGCACTCCGATCCTGCAGCTGAATCCTCTTTAGGAGACCATCCTGGCGCTTGCTGGACTTTCTTGGATGCCCTGAAGCCTTCTTTACAAGAATTGAACCTCTTTCCTTGAAGTTCTTGATGATCCTATAAATTGTTGATTTAGGTGCAATCTTAGTAGCCACAATATCCTTGCCTGTGAAGCCATTTTTATGCAACGCAATGATGGCTGCGCGCGTTTCTTTGCAGGTCACCATGGTTAACAATGGAAGAACAATGATTTCAAGCATCACCCTCCTTTTAACATGTCAAGTCTGCCATTCTAACCCAATCGGCCTGACATAATGATCTCCAGCCTTGTGCTCGTCAACATTCTCACCTGAGTTAACAAGACGATTACTGAAATGATCTCAGCAGGTCCTTTAATGACAGCAATGAAATGCAGTGGAAAGGTTTTTTTGGGATTAAGTTAATTTTCATGGCAAAGAAGGACTATGCAATTCATCTGTTCACTCTTCATAACATTCTGGAGTATATGCAAATTGCTATTATAAAAAATTAAGCAGCAACTTTTCCAATTTCCAATATTTATGTAATTCTCAAAACGTTTGGCCACGACTGTAGTATTCTAAAAATTATTCTTAAATTCTTAAATAAAAAAGTATTCTTAAATTTCTGTAGAGCTTTCCTAACACGATGCTCAATGCACTTCTCCCTTCTACCCAGGACCTTCTCCAACAAACAAGCCAAGATGGCATTTGTCTTAACGCTACTCACTGAGAGGGCGGCATTATAGGGAACGGCGGTGTGGGAGAAGCAAGGAGAGTGATCAGTATCGAATTTCTTTATCGAGTTCCATACCCTGGCGGTGGAGTGTCAATGAAACGAGTAGGCGCAGTGGGACATGTTCCTGCATGGGCTGGCTGACCGCGTCCAGAAGAAGATCTACGCCCTAGACCTTCTGACCTCACTCAATGGACTCATTGAGCTGGCACTAAGGGTAGATGCACGACTGACACGAGTAGAACAACGTAACCTACCCAATCTCACACCGAGAGCTCCTACGGGTACCCGGGTCAGCGGCGGGGATGCAGCCAGCCCCTTCTACGATCACGAGCCCATGCAGGTAGGGTGAGCTCGGCTTTCCCGGGAGGAAAAGGAGAGGCGGAGATCCCTGGGCCTTTGCCTCTACTGCGGTGGAACCAGTCATCACGCCTACATTTGTCTGGTAAAAGGCCAAGCCCGGTAGTAAGTATGAGGCTACTATCGGGTGGGATCTCCACCGAAAAGACCTCATCATCATCTACGCTCCTCCCGGTAAGACTGAGAAGGTCAGACCGATCTCACGACTGTCAAGCACTTCTGGACTCCGGGGCTGAAGGTAATTTCATGGACCATGCACTTGCACGCAAGCTTCAAATTCCCCTCAGACCCCTCACTCACCAGATCACGGTTCACACCCTCAATGGACAAAGACTGCCGGTCATCTCACTCACCACTGGAAACATTACCCTCATCACATCAGGCAACCACTCAGAAATCATCTCATTCTATATACTGGATTTGTCTAATGTGCCCGCGGAGTACCTCAACTTGAAGGAAGTGTTCAGTAAGTCTCGTGCTGCTTCTCTCCCTCCGCATCGTCCCTATAACTGTGCCATAGATTTACTGTCAGGTAAGTCTCTGCCTAAAGGCAAATTATATTCACTTTCTGTTCCAGAAAGGGAGGTTATGGAGAAATATATTTCTGATTCTCTAGCTTCGGGGTTCATCCGCCCTTCCTCTTCTCCAGCGGGGGCGGGGTTCTTTTTTGTGGGGAAGAAAGACGGTTCTCTGCTACCTTTTATTGATTACCAGGGGCTGAACAACATCACGATAAAGAATACATACCTTTTGCCGTTGATGTCTTCAGCCTTCGAGAGGTTGCAGGGAGCGTCGATCTTCACGTTTACGTAATGCTTATCATATGGTCCGTATTAGGGAGGGGGATGAATGGAAGACCGCGTTTAACACCCCCAGGGGGCACTTTGAATACTTTGTCATGCCCTTCGAGCTGTCCAACTCCCCAGCAGTCTTCCAGGCATTCGTCAACGACGTGCTGTGAGATATGGTCGATCAATTCATATATGTCTACCTGGACGACATATTGATTTTTTCCTCTTCTCTCCAGGAACACGTGCAGCACGTTTGACGAGTGCTTCAGAAGATGCTAGAGAATGGGCTTTTTGTCAAGGCGGAGAAATGCGCTTTTCATGCACAGTCTGTTCCGTTTCTTGGATATATCGTGTCGACTGAGCGAATATACATGGATCCCGAGAAGGTTAAGGCTTTGGTAGAGTGGCCAAGTCCAGATTCCCGTAAGGCCCTACAGAGGTTTCTGGGGTTTTCCAACTTCTACCGGTGTTTTATTCATAACTTCAGCCAACTAGCTGCACCTCTGACCGCCTTGACCTCCCCCAGAACTATGTTCAGGTGGTCAGACACAGCCGAGGCTGTGTTTGCCTAACTGAAGGGCTTCTTCGTTTCGGCCCCTATCTTAAGCACCCCTGATCCATCACGTCAGTTTGTGGTGGAGGTCGACATGTCAGAGATGGGGGTAGGTGCGGGGTTATCCCAACGTTCTCCCTCAGATGACAAGATGCACCCGTGCGCGTTTTTTTCATACCGATTATCCCCTGCCGAACGTAATTATGATATTGGTAACCTAGAATTGTTCGCAGTCAAGATGGCATTGGAAGAATGGCGCCACTGGTTAGAAGGCCCGGGGGTTCCTTCTATAGTATGGACCGACCACAAGAATTTAGAATACATTAGAACTGCTAAAAGGTTGAACTCCAAGCAGGCTCGGTGGGCACTTTTATTTCGGACGTTTTAATTTTACTCTCTCATACCGCCCGGGTTCCAAGAACATCTAACCCGATTCATTGTCGCGCATTTTTGACCGTTCCGAACGTCTCTCTGCTCTTGAGTGTATTTTACCTGAGACATTAGTGATCTCCACACTCACATGGGAGGTCGAATCGAAGGTCAAGACGCCTTAGAAGGGGTAACACCTCCGCCCGGGTGCCCACCTAATTGATTATTTGTGCCGGAGGGATTACGGTCCAACGTTATTCAGTGGGGGCATTGTTCTAATGTTGTCATCCAGGAGTTAACCGTAATAAATGTTTGGTCAAGCAACGATTCTGGTGGCCACTTATGGCTCATGACATTCACAGTTTTGTTTTGGCTTGCTCGGTTTGTGCCTCTGGTAAGACTCTCAATCGACCCCCTGATGGGTTACTTCAACCGCTGCCGGTCCCTTCGAGACCCTGGTCCCATATCACACTAGATTTTATTACCGCCCTCCCGCCCTCTCAGGGCAACAAGGTTGTTTTAACCGTGGTGGACCGGTTCTCGAAGGACGCCCACTTTATTCCCTTGCCCAAATTACCCTCAGCCAAGGAGACAGCGTTGACCGTCGTAGATCACGTATTTCGTTTACATGGCCTCCCGACAGACGTGGTTTCCGACAGGGGACCCCAGTTTGTGTCCAAATTTTGGCGTGAGTTTTGTAGATTACTGGGAGCGACTGTAAGTCTGTCCTCAGGGTTTCATCCCCATAGCAATGGTCAAAAGGAGAGAGCCAAGAATCCTTCCTCCTGGAGCCAACAACTGTCGATGGTGGAGTACGCCCACAATACATTACCTATATCAGCTACGGGCCTATCTCCGTTCGAGTGTAGTTTAGGATACCAGCCACCTATTTTTCCCAGTCTGGAATCCGAAGTCGCGGTCCCCTCCGTTCACACCTTTGTCCAGAGGTGTCACCGCACTTGGACTAGAGCCCGCGAGACTCTACTCCAAGTGGGGGCGCGCACCAAGGCTAAAGCCGACCGCCACCGGTCTAGGCCTCCGGTATACGTCGTGGGTCAAAAAGTGTGGCTTTCTACCAAGAACATTCCTCTCCGTTCCGTCTCTAATAAGCTTGCTCCCAAATTTATTGGTCCGTTCACTCTCAAAAATCATTAGTCCGGTGGCAGTCCGCCTTAAACTTCCTCCAGCATACAGGAGAATTCATCCCGCCTTTCATGTATCTAAAATAAAGCCTGTATTTCATTCTTCCATTAATCCGCCTGCCCTGGTACCCCACCCCCCACCCCCCGCCGCGATTCGTAGATGGGGAACCTACTTATTCGGTCAATCGTATTCTGGACTCAAGACGGAGGGGACGCGGATTTCAGTATTTGGTGGACTGGGAAGGTTACGGTCCGGAGGAGAGAAGTTGGGTGCCTGCTAGAGACATCCTGGATCACTCTCTTATCGATGACTACAATCGACAGGTAAGGGTCTTGTTTGTCAGATCGTTGTTTGAGGTCCTCCGTGATTCTTGTCTGTGTCCCATCTGCTCAGCTTGTCTCCTTGTGTCTTGTTCCTGTTCGGTCATTGTGGATTGCACCATCATCTCACAGATCCCTCATCATCTCTCACCTACGCACTCTATCACCTTCACACCGGTCTGTGCTGCCATCGAGGTTCCTGCGCCACCCACCACCAACCCAGCCTGACGTTACGTCTTTAATAAAGTTACTTGCAACTTGCTTCCTGTCCTTTATACAACGTGACAGTGTGTCTGTGTGTGTGTGTGTGTGTGTGTGTGAGAGAGAGAGAGGGAGAGAGAGTGAGAGAAAGAGAGAGTGAGAGAGAGAGAGTGAGAGAGAGAGAGTGAGAGAGAGTTTTACTGGGGGACTACAGGCCTGTGGCTCAAACGTCTGTGGTCATGAAGTCATTTGAAAGACTGGTGCTGGCCCACCTGAAGGACATCACTGGACCCTTACTGGATCCTCTTCAGTTTGCCTACAGAGCAAACAGGTCTGTGGATGATGCAGTAAACATTGGACTACATTATGTTCTGCAACACCTAGACAGACCGGGGACTTATGTGAGGATCCTGTTTTTGGACTTCAGCTCTGCCTTTAAGACGATCATCCCAAACCTCCTCCTGCCCAAACTAACTCAGCTCTCCGTGCCCGCCTCCGTCTGTCAGTGGATCAACAGCTTCCTGACAGACAGGCAACAGCAAGGGAGGCTGGGAAAACTCACATCCAGCACCCGTACAATCAGCACCGGAGCTCCCCAGGGCTGCGTTCTCTCCCCACTGCTCTTCTCCCTGTACACAAATGATTGCACGTCTAAGGACCCTTCTGTCAAGCTCCTGAAGTTTGCAGATGACACCACACTCATTTGCCTCATTCAGGACAGTGACGAGTCTTTTTACAGACAGGAGGTTAAAGAGCTGGCTGTCTTGTGCACTCTCAACAACCTGGAGCTTAACACACTCAAAACAGTGGAGATGATGGTGGACTTCAGAAGAAGAAACCCCCCCTGCACTCCCCTCACTCACTATCATGAACAGCACTGTGACTGCATCACAATCTCTCAGGACCGGGGTTCTAAATTAACACTCGCCAACCCGCCAAATGCGGGTTAAAATTAATTTTGGCGGGTGTTGATTAAAACGTACTAGCCAGTTTGGCTCGTGATCCATGGCATGAGGCTCTGTTCTCGGTCATTTATCCCCCTGGCAGCACTTCCTACATTTCCCATGAACACTGTGCTGTAATGCTACATGATGACGTTTAATATGCCCATTGGCTGCATGCAGTTTGCAGTTAAACCAGCGCGAAAAAACATGGAAACAAATAGAGCGTCCATCAGAAAACACAAGGAAGAAGAACGAATGGAGCCAGAGCAGGGAACACAGACTGAAAGAGGAGGGAGTTAGCTATTAAAGAAAAAAATTAAGATTAAACTAAATGCGGCAGTGGTTGGGACAGATTTCTGGGGGCGAAAAGAGGAACGAGGCAGGGGATGAGGATATTACGGAGCCCCGCACGTCACCTGTAGGAGAAAAAACAATCAATCCGTGGCGACGGTTTTGCAATCTGTCCCCTCAGTTTATAAACCGTACTCACGAATTCATAAACTGTTCCTTCGGTTTAACAAACCGTGCCCACGAATTTCCAATCCGTGCGCTCAGATTTTGTAAACCGCACCCTCGGTTTTTTAATCTGTACCCACGAATTCATAACCTGCGCGCACACTTTCGCAATCCGTTCCCATGGATTTGTAAACCGTAGCCTACTCACAGATTCATGCAGCAA
This sequence comes from Carassius carassius, assembly GCF_963082965.1. NCBI lineage: Eukaryota > Metazoa > Chordata > Actinopteri > Cypriniformes > Cyprinidae > Carassius > Carassius carassius. Next base: position 45,458,553 of record NC_081757.1, on the reverse strand, counting down.
GCTCCTACGTGTTAACATACAGTTTTAATGAATATTATTATGTGGAATGGGTCTACAGCAAAGTGTCTTAAGTGATTCTCTATCAAGTGTAGTACGAGGTGGAATACAAAGATTTAATAAGAAAGATGTGCATCAAAATCTTGTTAAATTTGTGATGATCTTATAATAGCACTTGATTATTATTGTACAATAAACCTGCCATTGTGACTGACTCTGGAGTAATTATTTTTCCTCTTTTGTAAGTTGTTTTGGATAAAAAATTATTATGCATAACCTGTATAATAATATATAATAATGATAAAAATAAAAAGAAAGTTATTTTTATAATTTTAATTTGTAGGCTACATAAATGATTACAAGACAGTAAAAATGTTTGTCATAAAATAATTCATGAATTGCTTTATTTCTAAATAACCTTTGACAGTTTTTGAAATGCTTGTGTACAATTCTTTCTTAACATGAAGACTTATTTTTGTGATTTTATTATACTAAGCTCCATCCACCCCACCCCACCTGCCGGAGTTAGATGCATGCTTCACTGTTAATGTTATTATTAAATAATTAGGCCAAAAATAACATTGCATTCAGTTAGAGAAAATGAATGAAAACATAAACAGCATATTATTTGTTTTGTATTGCTTTTTACCCTTATTTTCTTCTTTTTAGCGTTTATTTTTTCGGCCATAAAACACAGGCGGCTGTGTCTTATCCTATTGGTGATTAATGTAAAATAAACGCTAAAAAGAAGACTATTTTGTGAATGCTGATCGTGGTCTCGTTGGATACTATGAAAAATAATGTTTAATAAACAGAAATGAATCTGCCGGTGGGGGCGGAGCCTCAAATGCATGCCAGTTTACAAATCCGTGGGAATGGATTGCGAAAGCGTGCGCACGGATTTTGAATTCGTGAGTACGGTTTCAAAAACCGAGGGTACGGTTTACAAAATCTGAGCGCACGGATTGGGAATTCGTGGGCACGGTTTGTTAATCCGTGGGCAAGATTTGTGAAACCGAGGGAACAGTTTATGAATTCGTGAGTACGGTTTATAAACTGAGGGGACGGATTGCAAAACCGTCGCCACGGATTGATTTTTTTCTCCTAAAGGGTGACGTGCGGGGCTCTGTATTACGGACAGAGAAACAAAGAAAAGAAAATTTAATGCCAAATGGCTGACGGGTCATGAATGGCTTGTGTTTGATCACAAGAATGTCGTAATGCTTTGTCAGGATTGCAGCATGTAAGTTACGCGAAAGAAAAAACAAAACAAGTAATTTTGTGGTGGGAACTAATAATTTTAAATTTGAGTCAGTGTATATTTTGTTGTATGCATTGTACTTTATATGTGTTTTTCATGCCAACAATGTTAATAAAATGATCAAATGCATTCAGTGGCAATCATAATTTGTTATTTTTACCGAAAAAAAAAAAATGGCTAGTGGCCACATTGGCTGGTGATCAAAAAAATTAATTTAGAACCCTGCTCAGGACCTGAAGTGAGACATTCACATTTACTCCATTGTGAAAAAAGCCCAGCAGAGGTTGTACTTCCTTCACCAGCTGAGGAAGTTTAACCTGCCACAGGAGCTGCTGAAACAGTTCTACTCCACCATCACTGAATCCATCCTCTGCACTTCAGTAACTGTCTGGTTCAGCTCAGCTTCTAAATCTGACCTCAGAAGACTACAGAGGGTAGTCCGAACTTCTGAGAGAATCATCAGTACAACCCTCCCTTCTATTCAAGAACTGTACTTATCCAGAGTGAGAAAAAGGGTCAGTAAAATCACTCTGGACCCCTCACATCCACTTCCACTCCCTCTTTGAACTGTTGCCATCTGGTCGACGCTACAGAGCACTGAGCACCAGAACGACCAGACACAGGGACAGTTTCTTAATAACTGTGGAACACACAACACTATTTATACACACATGCACTTATTTATCTAACTCACATAATTAGTCTACACTTCAAATTTGCACATAATATACATGTACATACAATTTGTATGTTTTATACAATATATACTGTCAATTTGTATATTTTTGTTCTATTATTATACCCCCCTGGACCTGGACCTCATCCCCAGCCTTGACCTGGATCTGTACTTCCACCTCAACCTACAACCTTCTCTCTACTACCATCAGCCTACACCGCAGCGGCCAGAGCCGGATTATCCATAAGGGCACTTGGGCCAGTGCCCAGGGGCACCAACCATTCACAACAACTAGGGGGGCACCACATGACACAAGCTTTAAAAATATTTTTCGTAAATTGTTTTATTATTTACTTGAAATTCTTGAAAGACCATACATAACTTGTTTATGAACACTAACTTAACAACAATAATAATAATAAATTATAAGTAAATAAAGATTACATGACCACTATCAGTCCCCCCCTTCCGTCCCCAATCTTTCAGAGTTGAGTTGGTCCACAACAAGTACTCGCAAATGTGTAATTTTTTTAACGGCTACAGAAAGATAACTCGCAGAGTGTTTCTTCATTTTCTTTGTGGTGGAAATGCGGCATAAATGAATCAAAATGGACAGACGTCAATTGAGTGGTTTTGCAAAAAGAAAGTTAAAGAAAGACAAGGACGCTAGACGTTTAGCTACAATTCAAAATGTTCCAGGGATTGAAAGTTTTTTTTAAATGACAATGACACAGAAGCAATCCCTGTTTCCCATTGAAGGTAAAGTTAAAACATTACCGTCTCCAGCCATGAGAGGGCGCTCTATGCTGCTCAGTGCTCCTATAGTCTAACACTGAATACATAGAGCGCCCTCTCGCGGCTGTAGACAGTAATGTTTTCTCTTTGTTCTTGGTTCTAAATAAATGCGATTTATAGTCCAGTGCGACTTTTGTTTTTTTCCTTGTCATGACGTATTTTTGGACTGATGCTACTTATACTTAGGTGCGACTTATAGTCCGAAAAATACGGTAGTTGGACAAGTTAAAAAATTACATTTGAGAAATCACCTTAATTATGTCTGATGGGGGGGCGGGGCTTTTGAGGTATAGTGCCCAGGGGCACCACACTGTCTTAATACGGCCCTGGCAGCGGCTGAGACCCCAGGAACAGTACCTTGCACCACAGGGCCCTCTCTCCTGGGACCAACATCAGCACAACCACAAAAGACCCAGAGCAGCTCCAGCAAGGAACGACAACATCTCGGCGGAGCAGCAACCCGGTCTACAGCCACACCGGCCCAAACAGCAGGAGCAGAGGAGTTACACCACTGCCCTAAAAGAGCCAAACCACACCAACCTGATAGAGATTAAGGACCTGCTCAGACTTATATACACACGGCTTGAGTAGCGAGTATAAGACATACTATATATATATATATATATATATATATATATATATATATATATATATATATATACAGTGGGTACAGAAAGTATTCAGACCCCCTTAAATTTTTCACTCTTTGTTGTATTGCAGCCATTTGCTAAAATAATTTAAGTTACTTGTTTCCTCAATGTACACACAGCACCCCATATTGACAGAAAAACACAGAATTTTTGACATTTATTAATAAAGAAAACTGAAATATCACATGGTCCTAAGTATTCAGACCCTTTGCTGTGACACTCATATATTTAACACAGGTGCTGTCCATTTCTTCTGATCATCCTTGAGATGGTTCTACACCTTCATTTGAGTCCAGCTGTGTTTAATTATACTGATTGGACTCGATTATGAAAGCCACACACCTGTCTATATAAGACCTCACAGTGCATGTCAGAGCAAATGAGAATCATGAGGTCAAAGGAACTTTCTGAAGAGACAGAATTGTCTACTCAGAATTTGTGCTCTGCATTTAACCCATCCGAAGTGCACACACACAGAGCAGTGAACACACACACACACACACACACACACACTGTGAACACACACCCGGGCGCCCGGGGAGCAGTTGGGAGTTCGGTGCCTTGCTCAAGGGCACCCTAAGTCGTGGTATTGAAGGTGTAGAGAGAACTGTACATGCACTGCCCCCACCTACAATTCCTGCCGGCCCGAGACTGGGAAAGGTCCCGATTGCCAGTCCGACTCTCTAACCATTAGGCCACGACTTCCGTAAATTTAAGGTTCCTAAGAGCACAGTGGCCTCCATAATCCTTAAATTTAAGACGTTTGGGACAACCAGAACCCTTCCTAGAGCTGGCTGTCCGGCCAAACTGAGCTATCGGAGAAGAGCCTTGGTGAGAGAGGTAAAGAACAACCCAAAGATCACTGTGGCTGAGCTCCAGACATGCAGTCGGGAGATGGGAGAAAGTTGTAGAAAGTCAAAAATCACTGCAGCCCTCCACCAGTCGGGGCTTTATGGCAGATTGGCCCAACAGAAGCCTCTCCTCAGTGCAAGACACATGAAAGCCCCCATAGAGTTTGCTAAAAAAACACCTGAAGGACTCTGGTCTGATGAGACTAAGATATAATTTTTTGGCCTTAATTCTAAGTGGTATGTGTGGAGAAATCCAGGCACTGCTCATCACCTGTCCAATACAGTCCCAACAGTGAAGCATGGTGGTGGCAGCATCATGCTGTGGGGTGTTTTTCAGCTGCAGGGACAAGACGACTGGTTGCAATCGAGGGAAAGATGAATATCCTGGATGAGAACCAGAGTGCTCAGGACATCAGACTGGGCCGAAGGTTCACCTTCCAACAAGACAATGATCCTAAGCAAACAGCTAAAATAACGAAGGAGTGGCTTCACAACAACTCCGTGACTGTTCTTGAATGGCCCAGCCAGAGCTCTGATTTAAACCCAATTGAGCATCTCTGGAGAGACCTGAAAATGGCTGTTCACCAACGTTTACAATCCAACCTGACAGAACTGGAGAGGATCTGCAAGGAGGAATGGGAGAGGATCCCCAAATCCAGGTGTGAAAAACTTGTTGCATCTTTTCCCAAAAAGACTCATGGCTATATTAGATCAAAAGCGTGCTTCTACTAAATACTGAGCAAAGGGTCTGAATAAATGTGTGTGTGTGTGTGTGCTCTTGTTTTTGTGACATATCAGGACACAACTCTGTATAATGACATGGGTATGACACAGTTATTACAAGGAGAGGGTGACTTATGAGGACATAACCCATGTCCCCATTTTTCAAAACGCTTATAAATCATACAGAATGAGTTTTTTTGAGAAAATAAAAATGCACAAAGTTTCCTGTGAGGGTTAGGGTTAGGTGTAGGGTTGGTGTAGGGCCATAGAATATACATTTTGTACAGTATAAAAACCATTACGCCTATGGGATGAACACACGTTACACAAAAACAAACATGAGTGTGTGTGCCTGTAGCCCCTTTCACACTGCACGTCGGACCCGGCAAATTGCCGGAACATTGATTTTTGCCTGGGATTGATTCCGGCATTGAACCCGGGTCGGGGACCTAGTAACATTGCCAGGTTCAGTCCCGGAATGAGCGCTGTGTGAACAAAAGCCAGATCTAATGCCGTAAAGGGTGTGTCGTAGTGATGCCGCACGTTTTCGCACGACTCTTTTACCGGCTGTTTTGAAGGAATATCAACGTTCGCAACAAAAAAAAATATGTGCAAACTGTAATGAAGCTGTAGGAGCCGCATTTGAGTTTATTTATTTATTTTTTGGTTTCATAATTTACTTACAGTTGTCCTTTCTATTGCATTTGAGTAGTATACCTTCTACAGCCAGGAGAGGGCGCTATCCTATAAATTGGAGCGTTCAGAGCATGACGAGGAGAAGGCGTGCCAGCAGATACAGTCTTTGACCTCGGCCTGGATCTGTGATGCCGGAGCTTTTGATTATAGGAGAAAGCTAAACTCCAAGCACCTCAAAGGAATATTTAAAGTCATTTAAATCAGTTCACATTTTTTGTTTTGTACTTTATTTGCAATAAATATCGACAAACATTCCATGACAACACTTGGATTTTTTTGGATTCGGGCTGTGAGTCTGACCCTGTACTCGCATTCTCCAGGTGGTCGGAAACAATAACAGGGGGTTACAGGGAAAACCCAACATTGTTTTTTTGCCATTATAGAAGCAGAGATCAGTTTGTTCCTCACTTTCCACGCTGACTCTGAGATCGTTCGCTTGCTTCAGTGAAAGTATAACGTGCCTAACGTTTTCGACTTGTACATTACACGTCACGCACTGATGTCACGTGTCGTTACGGGACCTTTACGGGTTGTCTGTGAAAGCACGCACGGTCACACTTTATTTTAGGGTCCAATTCTCACTATTAACTAACCATTAACTATAACTTTTGCCTCAATTAACCCCTTATTTGTTGCTTATTAATAGTTTATAAGGTAGTTGTTAAGTTTAGGGTATTGGGTAGGATTATGCATGTCATGCATTATATGTTTTTTATAAGCACTAATTAACAGCCAATATGTTAATAATAGACATGCTAATAAGCAAGTAGTTATTAGTGTGAATTGGACCCTATACTAAAGTGTTACCGCACGCACATATCCCGGGTAATCACTGGCAGTGTGAAAGTGCAAAATCTAGCGACCCGGGAACAATTGCTGGGACACATTACCCGTGTATTTGCCAGAATCGCAGTGTGAAAGGGGCTTGTGTGTGTGCGTTTGTGGGAGAGAGAGTGTGAGAGGGGGTGTGTGTGTGTGTTTGTGTGTGTGTGTGTGTGTGTGTGTGTGTGAGAGTGTGTGAGTGTGAGTGTGTGTGTGTGAGAGAGAGTGTGAGCGTGAGAGGGTGTGTGTGTGTGTGTGAGAGAGAGTGTGAGTGTGAGAGGATGTGTGTGTGTGTGTGAGAGAGAGAGAGTGTATGTGTGTGTGTGTGTGTGTGTGAGTGTGTGTGTGTGAGAGAGAGTGTGAGCGTGAGAGGGTGTTTGTGTGTGGGTGTGTGTGTGTGTGAGAGAGTGTGAATGTGAGAGGATGTGTGTGTGTGTGTGTGTGTGAGAGAGAGAGAGTGTATGTGTGTGTGTGTGTGTGTGAGTGTGTGTGTGTGAGAGAGAGTGTGAGCGTAAGAGGGTGTTTGTGTGTGGGTGTGTGTGTGAGAGTGTGTGAGTGTGAGTGTGTGTGTGTGAGAGAGAGTGTGAGCGTGAGAGGGTGTGTGTGTGTGTGTGAGAGAGAGTGTGAGTGTGAGAGGATGTGTGTGTGTGTGTGAGAGAGAGAGAGTGTATGTGTGTGTGTGTGTGTGTGTGTGTGTGAGTGTGTGTGTGTGAGAGAGAGTGTGAGCGTGAGAGGGTGTTTGTGTGTGGGTGTGTGTGTGTGTGAGAGAGTGTGAATGTGAGAGGATGTGTGTGTGTGAGAGAGAGTGTGTGTGTGTGTGAGTGTGCTCTTGTTTTTGTGACATATCAGGACACAACTCTGTATAATGACATGGGTATGACACAGTTATTACAAGGAGAGGGTGACTTATGAGGACATAACCCATGTCCCCATTTTTCAAAACGCTTATAAATCATACAGAATGAGTTTTTTTGAGAAAATAAAAATGCACAAAGTTTCCTGTGAGGGTTAGGGTTAGGTGTAGGGTTGGTGTAGGGCCATAGAATATACATTTTGTACAGTATAAAAACCATTACGCCTATGGGATGAACACACGTTACACAAAAACAAACATGAGTGTGTGTGTCTGTAGCCCCTTTCAGACTGCACGTCGGACCCGGCAAATTGCCGGAACATTGATTTTTGCCTGGGATTGATTCCGGCATTGAACCCGGGTCGGGGACCTAGTAACATTACCAGGTTCAGTCCCGGAATGAGCGCTGTGTGAACAAAAGCCAGATCTAATGCCGTAAAGGGTGTGTCGTAGTGATGCCGCACGTTTTCGCACGACTCTTTTAGCGGCTGTTTTGAAGGAATATCAACGTTCGCAACAAAAAAAAATATGTGCAAACTGTAATGAAGCTGTAGGAGCCGCATTTGAGTTTATTTATTTATTTTTTGGTTTCATAATTTACTTACAGTTGTCCTTTCTATTGCATTTGAGTAGTATACCTTCTACAGCCAGGAGAGGGCGCTATCCTATAAATTGGAGCGTTCAGAGCATGACGAGGAGAAGGCGTGCCAGCAGATACAGTCTTTGACCTCGGCCTGGATCTGTGATGCCGGAGCTTTTGATTATAGGAGAAAGCTAAACTCCAAGCACCTCAAAGGAATATTTAAAGTCATTTAAATCAG
>NC_081757.1:45437908-45445408 GCF_963082965.1 Carassius carassius | reverse complement strand
CACACACTCGTTATCAGTAATGATCGTGATCCCACCGCTCTGATGTCATCACCGAGTGTCACATGACTCACACACTCGTTATCAGTAATGATCGTGATCCCACCGCTCTGATGTCATCACCGAGTGTCACATGACTCACACACTCGTTATCAGTAATGATCGTGATCCCACCGCTCTGATGTCATCACCGAGTGTCACATGACTCACACACTCGTTATCAGTAATGATCGTGATCCCACCGCTCTGATGTCATCACCGAGTGTCACATGACTCACACACTCGTTATCAGTAATGATCGTGATCCCACCGCTCTGATGTCATCACCGAGTGTCACATGACTCACACACTCGTTATCAGTAATGATCGTGATCCCACCGCTCTGATGTCATCACCGAGTGTCACATGACTCACACACTCGTTATCAGTAATGATCGTGATCCCACCGCTCTGATGTCATCACCGAGTGTCACATGACTCACACACTCGTTATCAGTAATGATCGTGATCCCACCGCTCTGATGTCATCACCGAGTGTCACATGACTCACACACTCGTTATCAGTAATGATCGTGATCCCACCGCTCTGATATCATCACCGAGTGTCACATGACTCACACACTCGTTATCAGTAATGATCGTGATCCCACCGCTCTGATGTCATCACCGAGTGTCACATGACTCACACACTCGTTATCAGTAATGATCGTGATCCCACCGCTCCGATGTTTCTCTGTCATTACTCCTCCTGTCATTCATCAGGAGAAACCAGAGGTGTCAAGTAACGAAGTACAAATAATTCCTTACCTTACTTAAGTAGAAATTTTGGGTATCTATACTTTACTTGACTAATTATTTTTCAGCCGACTTTTTACTTTTTTACTCCTTACATTTTCACGCCAGTATCTGTAGCTACTTTCTACTCCTTACATTTTAAAAATAGGTTCGTTACTTCTATTTCATTTCGGCTTGTTTTCATTCCGGCTTGTCATCATTAAAAACAAAAAAACCTATCCAGATAAATTACGCCATCCGGATGAAGTGAAATGGATTGTGTTTGGATGAGAAGTATAAACATACACCTTTCCGACACCCTGTTGGTTTGTACGCGATCCATCGCACCTGCACATGACACAAATCACATCACACTCCTGCAAGGACATAGACAGTGTTGGGTTCGTTTATCAAAAATATATATTTCTTAAAAGTAGGGTTGGGTATGGACCCGGTATGCACCTAACCGAATAAGGAAGCAGATTTCGGTGCCTCTTAAATGCCTGAGCGATCGATTGAAATGTTTGTCCTGGTTCTCCGAAATGTACACAAGAAGCAGGGGCATCGCTAGGCTTTTTTAGCAGGGCTATAGCTTTCAGCTCCATAAACTGTACACAAATTCGCGATTGCCTCAGAGTCAGTCCCCTTAAATTTCATATGAAACCGGCGTCAGACCGGTCTCCTCCCGTCTTTCAGCGCGCTCTTCAATCTGCAGACCACGAGCAGACTCATACAGAGACAGAGGACACAAGGTGTGTGTTTATCGATAGATTGTTAGAATATCTGTATCTGTGTAGTTCTTTGTCATAAATACAGTTTACAAAAGATCACTTGGGAGCAGTCGGTTTCTCATCTACTGTAAAGTTTTCGCTCATCACGTACTTTATACATACACTACTGTGCAAAAGTCTTAGGCACGTTAGTATTTTCACCCAAAAGAATGGTGCTCGGACAGTTATTTATATATTTTGCTGTAGTGTGTCAGTAGAAAATATCAGTTTACATTTCCAAACATTCATTTCGCCGTCGTCAGACTGTTTGTGCATTCAAAATCGCACTAGATTATTATTAAAATTAATGGTAAAATGATATTTCCTTCTGACACACTACAGCAAAAGATATAAATAACTGGCTTAAAACGCTTTTTTGGGGTGAAAATACTAATGTGATTAAGACTTTTGCACAGTACTGTACTTTAAAAAAAATAATGAGCATACAGTAATTCACAGGACTGGTTAAAGACAGTGACAGACACGATCATCTTAACTAAATATCAGAGTGAGTGACAGGGATACAGTAGAAACATTATGTGTGGTTTTGTGCAAATTAAGCTATTGTAGGTAGTTCGGTAGCGAGACGTTTTAATAAATTATCGTTTGCGATTGACAATGTTGTGATAAGTAGGCTTTACCAACTTTGTAACTCGTTACCCCCCGAACACTGGACATAGCAGACGTATGCACCGAATACAGAAAGCTATCAATCAAGAAGGTTTCAGGATTATGAGTTATTTTATTATTATTATTTTTTTGATCACTTAGATTAATCATTCATTTTGACAGCACTAATGTTTATTGTAAATAGACAGCCATACAAGAGTAATTGTTCCTAAGCCTGCACCAATGTTCTTGTCCATGGCCCTCGCAGATTCCTGCAGCTAAACTTGGGTGTACATTTACACTCCATTAAAGGTTATTGATGACATGCCTCTGAAGTTTGACTTTTTGCACCATTACAATACTTATAGGCAACTAGTCATCATATCTAGTTCTTTAATGTATTTGCATTGTACTAAAGTGCGTTCATTTTCAATGGGCATGTATGCGGCTGAAACAGGTAGCCTAGTGCATCCCAAATTTTTCAACATGAACATTTTAAAGGTCCCGTTCTTCGTGATCCCATGTTTTAAACTTTAGTTAGTGTGTAATGTTGTTGTTAGAGTATAAATAATATCTGTAAAATTCTAAAGCTCAAAGTTCAATGCCAAGCGAGATATTTTATTTAACAGAATTCGCCTCCAAAAACCGACCAGTTTGGACTACATCCCTCTAGTTCCTGCAGTAATGACGTCACTAGAACAGTTTTTTGACTAACCTCCGCCCACAGGAATACAAAAACAGGGGGGCGTGGTCTTGTTGCGCTCCGACGGAGAAGAGGAAGAGCTGCGTTAGTGTTTGTCGCCATGTCGTCGAAACGCTGTTATTTTCATCTCTGAGTCCAATCATCTTTGTTTGGGCTTCCCAGGGACGCTGTACTTGGAGATTAATGGTTACAATTTATGTTTAACTCGGTTCCTGTAAATTATAATCCACATGTAATACTATGTGCAGCACATTTTGCTGAGGACAGCGAGCTTCCTCAATCTCAATCAGTTTAATGCCGGATTCGCACAAAGATTATTCCTGAAAGATGGAGTAGTTCCCTCTTTGTCTGGAGAAGGCGTTGTTTATGGACCACAACCGGTAAGTGTATTTTATTATTTAAGTTGGTGCGTTTAACAGTTTCTGTAACTTATTACACAAAGGGCAACGCTGTTTAGCTTTGTTAACTAGATGTTAGGGCTGTGCAAAAAAAAAAATCAAATGCGATTTTCATGCTCATCTCGTCAGTAAAAAGTTTTTATGACAGTGAAAACAGCGATATACAGATAAGTGAATTGTGTGAAAAATACTGTGTTTTTTTACACGCGAAACATGAACACATGATATATTGCACACCTTAAACACAATCAAAGCTTAAAAAAAGCATGAAAAACGGGACCTCTAATATAACATTATAGTCATTATGGCCTGTGGCCTTTAGAAAAACGTTGTTTTGAGGAGGGGTAGTGCACAATAAGCCCCTGTGGTGCGGCCTAAGCTTTTGTTCTTAATGGAATTATTTTTTCCTTACATTACTTTTACTTTTATACTTTAAATAGTTTTGAAACCAGTACTTTTACACTTTTACTTGAGTAACAAGCTTGAGTTTAAATTTCAACTTCTACAAAAGTCTTTTTAAACCCTAGTATCTATACTTCTACTTGAGTAATGAATGTGAATACTTTTGACACCAGTGGGAGAAACAATACAATAAAATAAACATTTATTTCTGTGATGCTCCGCTGTATTGTCAGCATCATTCCTCCAGTCTTCAGTGTCACATGATCTTCACAAATCATGAAAATATGATGATTTTCTGCTCAAGAAACATCTCTGATTGTTATCAATGTTGAAAACAGTTGAGCATTTTTTTCTTTGATGAATAGAAAGATCTAAAGTTCAGCATTAATCTGAAATTAAAAGTTTTTGTAACATACACTATCATTCAAAAGCTTCGAGTCAGGAAGGTTTTTTTATTTTTATTTTTTTAAAGACAATTTTTATTTTGGGGTGGAGTATCCCTTTAATAGAGCGCCTCATGCTTGTCATTCTTTAAATAGTGGTTCTGTTTAGCCCCCTACAGTCACCTGTGAAACAACTTAGTTAAAGCTCAAACAATAATCAGAGCTTATGGCTAGCACTGTGGAATATGCTTTTCCATTTTTTAAGCATTTTTGGATTTATAGAAAAGTTAAATAAATGCAGTAGCAATTTTCATATTTGGGGATTATTTTAATTGTGAACTGAAGCTATTCTTTAATGCTTTGAACAGACATGATCAAATTTAACCAGGTGTGCATTTCCAAAAGTTCCACTGTAACCAATTTAGCTCAGTGAAACTAATGATCATTGTACCCCAGATACTCACATCCATGTGATTCACAAACTGTAAATCAGAGGCTAATTACAGCGCATAACACAACAACTCCTCAGCGAGACTAGTTTGTTTCTGTGTCTGCAAACACATCTAAAGCAGAAGAAATGCAAAGCAGAGCAACATCTTGTTTCTAGCATTCTGCAGTTGATCATCTGTACACCAGCACTGATGTTGGCACGAGCTCACACACACACACACACACACACACACACACACACACACACACACACACACACACACTCTCTCTCACACACACACACACACACACTCTCTCTCTCTCTCTCTCTCTCTCTCTCACACACACACACACAACCGCAAGTTCATCAAACAACCGCAGTAAGAATATTTCATCAAGCACGGTGAGTAATGGCTTCTCACGTCATTGTTTCTTGCACCTCTTGCCACATGTACAGTTTATCTATCTCTGTCGCTGATGAGGGATTCACATGTGATTAATGCAGGGAAATAGTTAGGCTGACAGAGAAGATTTCAGAATTAGAGACACGCATCCAAACTTTAATTGAGGACAGTAAGAATGTTAGGGCTCTAGATACGGCTTTGGATGCGTCTAGCTCAGGGATTCCTGTACATTGTTCGGTTCCGGAAACAGAGCCCCAGCAGCAGGGCAACTGGGTGACGGTGAGGCAGCGTAGTCGTGGGTCAAAACACCGCTCTTCTGTTCCGATCAAAACATTAAACAGGTTCTCCCCACTCAGTGATGCACCCACTGAGAAACCTGATGAAAGTGCTCTAGTTATTGGTGATTCTATTGTACGGAACGTGAATATAGAGACACCAGCCACCATAGTCAAATGTTTACCGGGAGCCAGAGCGCCTGACATCTTGGCAAATTTAAAAGTGCTGGCTAATGCTAAACGTAAATACAGTAAGATTGTTATTCATGCCGGCGCTAATGATGTTCGACTTCACCAGTCGGAGATCACTAAAAATAACATTAAAGAGGTGTGTGAACTTGCAAGCACGATGTCAGACACTGTAATATGCTCTGGTCCCCTCCCTGCTTACCGTGGTGATGAGATGCATAGCAGATTGTCATCACTCAATGGCTGGATGTCTAAGTGGTGCCCACAGAATAACATAGGCTTCATAGACAATTGGACGAGCTTTTGGGGCAGACCTGAACTGTTTAAAAGAGATGGTCTTCATCCCTCCTGGGGTGGCGCCACTCTTCTCTCTAGAAATATGGCAAATAGTCTTACCCCTGGTTTCACAGACAGGGCTTAAGACTAGTCCTAGACTAAAATGTAAGTCTGAGCTGTTTCCACTGAAATAAACTTGCACTGACTGATCTTAAAAATATAACAGTGCCTTTTTAGTTTTAAGATGCACATCGGTAATGTTTTTTTTTCTAAGCATGTTTATAAAAATTACTTAAATGTCCTAATTGATCTATGGTCTAATCCTGGCTTAGTCTAAGCCCTGTCTGTGAAACTGGGCCTTAGAGTTTATACTTGACTAACTGGGGCCCAGGTCAGGAAGCAGACAGACTGGCTAAACCGACCATCTGCTAGCTGCCTCCCGTCACAGAGGTCAGTTAATTCTCAGCACATAGAGACTCTTTCACCTAGATATCACACTATAGAGACTGTGTCTGTTCCACGAACTAGAAAATACAAAAAACGTCGAAACCAAGTTAAGATTAACAATTTAATTGAGGTTCAACAAATAAAAAACAGAAGCAATATGGATAAACAAATGATAAAGTTTGGCTTATTGAATATCAGATCCCTTTCTACGAAAACACTTTTTGTAAATAATATGATCACTGATCATAATATAGATGTACTCTGTTTGACAGAAACCTGGCTAAAACCTGATGATTACATTATTTTAAATGAGTCCAACCCCCAAGATTACTGTTATAAACATGAGCCACGTCTAAAAGGCAAAGGGGGAGGTGTTGCTTCAATTTATAACAACGTTTTCAGGATTTCTCAGAGGGCAGGATACAAGTATCCACGTTTGAAGTAATGGTGCTTCATATAACATTATCCAGAGAAACAAATGTTAATGATAAATCCCCTGTTATGTTTGTACTGGCTACTGTATACAGGCCACCAGGGCACCATGCAGACTTTATTAAAGAGTTTGGTGATTTTACATCCGAGTTAGTTCTGGCTGCAGATAAAGTTTTAATAGTTGGTGATTTTAATATCCATGTTGATAATGAAAACGATGCATTGGGATCAGCATTTATAGACATTCTGAACTCTATTGGTGTTAGACAACAAGTTTCAGGACCTACTCATTGTCGAAATCATACTCTAGATTTAATACTGTCACATGGAATTGATGTTGATGGTGTTGAAATTATTCAGCCAAGTGATGATATCTCAGATCATTATTTAGTTCTTTGCAAAATTCATGTAGCCAAATTTGTAAATTCTACTTCTTGTTACAAGTATGGAAGAACCATCACTTCTAACACAAAAGACTGCTTTTTAAGTTATTTTCCTGATGTATCCAAATTCCTTAGCATATCCAAAACCTCAGAACAACTTGATGATGTAACAGAAACTATGGACTCTCTCTTTTCTAGCACTTTAAATAAAGTTGCTCGTTTACGCTTAAGGAAGGTTAAGGAAAACAGTTTGACACCATGGTATAATGAGCATACTCGCACCCTAAAGAGAGCAGCCCGAAAAATGGAGCGCAGCTGGAGGAAAACAAAACTAGAGGTATTTCGTATTGCTTGGCGGGAAAGTAACATATCCTACAGAAAAGCATTAAAAACTGCTAGATCCGATTACTTTTCTTCTCTTTTAGAAGAAAACAAACATAACCCCAGGTATTTATTCAATACAGTGGCTAAATTAACGAAAAATAAAGCCTCAACAAGTGTTGACATTTCCCAACACCACAGCAGTAATGCCTTTATGAACTACTTTACTTCTAAAATCGATACTATTAGAGATAAAATTGCAACCATTCAGCCGTCAGCTACAGTATCACATCAGACAGTACACTATA